>NW_023396803.1:2895834-3125838 GCF_011125445.2 Fundulus heteroclitus
CCTCCACACATGGGGCTTTGTTTCTGATGTTTCTACCGTCACTCCTCTACCCGTTTGGAAAGACATACTGACACATAACATCTTTAAATAGACCTGACAGTGTTTTCTTCTGTATTTTTTTTTCCATTAATCTAAGTATGTTTCCTCATGAAAGCCACTGTCCACGAAAGCCACTGTCATTACCTTCAATGTCTTCTTATTGAAATGTGCTTTAAAAATAAACTTCCCTTGCTATGTCCAAAAGTCATGATCAAAATAAACCTGCAACCCTCCTCAGGGCATTTTTATGCTTCTCAAGTGGTTTAACTGAATTATGAACAGCATTCTAACCTGCAGCAACATTAGTTGTCTTTTGAGTCAGCATTTTAATATCCATTCGGTAACACATGAACAAGTTATCTATATAATGAGACAAAAACATGTAAATTAGGAAAAAAAGGGTAAAATCATTGTTACTTTACCATAAACGTGCCCATGACAGATTAATGTTCCACAGCAAGATGTAAATGAAAATAAAGGTTCCCTTAAAACATTGTCCATGCAACACATCAACCAACAGGTTTTGACTTGAATCTGATGCGGTAGGTTCACCTCTGCGCTGAGATCCCAATCTATCCATATCTTTATGTTCTCTGTTGCTCAAAACAAACTCAATACGTGTTTACAACAGGCTAATGGTTGCACAGGTTCTGATCTGGTCATTCTAGAATTATGCTGCTCAAGGTGGAAGCATGTTGGTGTAATGCTGTACTTTCATGGAGATTTTTTGTTTTACAACCTTGTTCCTTGGACAACTGTTTTTCTGGATACTTTTTAGTTGGATTGATTTTTGGCAATGTTTTTCATATTTTGCTATTTTGTTATGATACGTAACATAAATGTTCCAGAAGGTCTGTTCAGAGCAGCTCTGCGGGATTCTGCAATATCTCTTCAACCTTAGCCTGACGCAAGAGAAGGTTCCATAGTTGTGGAAGACATCCTGCCTTGTTCCGGTACCAAAGAAAGCTGACCCTTCAGAAATTAACAACCTTAGACCTGCTGCCCTGACATCCCACATAATGAAGGTCCTGGAGAGACTACTGCTGTTCCACCTGACTAAGCAGGACCCCCAGCAATTTGCTTATCAAGGGGCTCATACATGCCATCATACATCTTCTTCAACAAAACCACTGTCACCTGGACTAAGCAGGTAGCACTGTGAGAATCATGTTCTTTGATTTTGCTTTACTCTCCCAGAATCAACCATAACTTAGAAATATCACATTAATGTGACACCAAAAGGACCAGGTTTTGACTACATTACTTCATTACCACCTTCTTTCAAAAGAAAACTCTGATAAGTCACTTGTTGCAATCATACAGTAAGACTCATTCCATAATTAACATTGGACATGCAGGATAAGCAGATATGACTTAAATAAGCTAAGTGTTTTTAGAAGAAGAAATCTTTTTTTAAATAAGAAAAAAAGAAAGAAAAGAAAAATGATAACTCGTACACAGTTATTGTTTTATTCTTAAAACATTGAAGTTATTGTGCTTTTTTTAAGAAAAAGAAGAAGAAATCTTTATTTGTCATTGCAATTGTACATTCCAATGAAATTTGTCTTCTGAATTTAACCCATCCCTTAGGGAGCAGTGGAAAGCTATCACAGCACCCGGGGAGCAATCTGGGGCTAAGGGTCTTGCTCAGGGAGCCACAGTGGCAGTCTGCAGGATCAAACTTGTGCTTGCAACCTTCTCAGAGTGCAAGCACATTGCTCTAACCACTCGGCCACCACTCCATCCATCTATCCATTCATCTTCCGTCACACTTATCCCTGTTCAGGTCGCGAGGGGTCCTGGTGCCTATCTCCAGCATTCAATGGGCGAGAGGCGGGGTACACCATGGACAGGTCGCCAGTCTGTGGCCACGATTCCCCATCGACTTATTCAATAAAAATTGAGATCTTTCAGCTTAAAAAGGTGGTGGCTTTAAAATGGATAATTTTTCCTACTGACTATTATTGATAACTTCTCTCCTGCTTTCTGTTAATTGCTTTGCAAAGAAACCTGGTTAATATAACTGGAACACGCTAACAGGCTGTTTAGTCTATTTCAGACATTCTCAGATCCTGATGGGAGAACCAAATTACCCAAAAAGACTTGAAAGTGAAAGGCTGATCCTGGGGACAAAGGAAAAAAGGGTGATGTTATTGACTCCTGCTTAACCCAGTTTTTTAGCCAATATAAGAATGTTTGCGAGATCTGTAAAAAGGTTTGACAGTGGAAAATTGATGCTACGGCGTTAAAAAGAAGAAATCTGTCTTATACATGATTGTATTTATATAAAGAAAATGAGATCACTGTCAAATAATTCTGTTTGTTCAGATTGTGAAGGAAGTCATCCTGGAGGTAGTAAGATACTTTTCATGACTCATTCTTAGAGAAAATGCTGTGTGAAAATGTTTGTTTTGTGACTGTTTTTACTTTTAATTTGTTTGGACTAACCAACAATACACTGGGATGTAAAAAACATTTCTAAATGAGGAGAATGTGACGTTGTAAAGAGTAGTTTTGGCAAAAGATACTGGTCACTTGCATTCTACATCATTCACAGAAAAGGGGTGGAGAGATTGGGTTTCAAACCAACTGCCCATCACTGGAAGGATGGTATGCAGCTGACAAAAATGCAGACATGCAGGAGGGCAACAAGGTGGACACTGAAAATGGACAGAAACGGCCAGTGCCACACGGGGGGATGAAGAACCTTCAACTGACATCGGAAATGACCACAAAAAAAAGATGAGTTCGGCACAAACACACTTCAGCGTTCACTCTGGATTTTCTCATACAGAATATACAAAAAACCATTGATTAATGCAAAAGCTTTAAAAAGGTTGTACCAACATTAAAACAATAATAAGTGTCACGAAAACAAAACACTACATAGAAAATAATAGGAAACAGCTGAGATAACTAAATATTCCCCACTACAATATTCATTTATATGATGGAAGTATAGAGCATCTTCATAAATAATATGACCCTAGCCAGGGTTAATAACATTTAAATACTGGTAATTATAGCATCAAGATTGAGTGGAATATATCAGAATAATTTGGACATAGATTAATTATTCCTAAACTCTTGTGAGTATGAACAACATATCCACAAGGAGGCAGTATAGACAAAGAGCTAAAGACTGTAATTTATTTCACTTAAAGGGGATATAAGTAATGCTGACTCTTAGTGTTACAAATCTGAATAACACATACACAATGCCTTCATGGACAACAGCCATTTCTCAAAGGTGTGAAAGCCCACTGAATTTTACCTTCCACAGAACAAGTCTATTATGTTGCATTCTGTTCCATTTCTGGTCCGCTTCTCTCACTGGCTTCCATGTTTGCAGGCTGCTGCTCTTTTGCCCAAGCTAAAACAACAAATGCTGCGCTCTGTTTTAGGAAACCTAAGAACTCTTATATAATTGGCTCAGGAACGAGGAAGTAAACATGAGCTACACTCTAAATCGAAGTAGTTCCGGACCGTAACTCTAGCTTTGAAAGGAGAAAAACTAAGACATTGCTGATGGAGAGGGACGATTGTTTATAGGGAATGTTACTAACATCCCAGGTGACAAGTAAGAGTAATTTCGGTAATTTTCCAGTAAATTTCTTACTGGTTGCTCCATTATAATTTTAGTAATTAACATTTTTGTTTCTTCAGATTTACTTGTGGGGCTGTTTTATTAGATGCAATCAGTCAGATTACAAGGTTGTCAGTAATTGTGAAGCGGAAGACCTGGTTGTGAAAATGTTTGAACGAAGTGCCAGTGGAGCTAAGAACACTAATTGCACTGTGTTGTGTGGTTTTGCTGAACTATCTTAAGGGGCTGTCTTATCGACGTGGAAATGAACGGTAAACTGCTGTGATTTCCTGAGCCCGGACAACACAAACATTGCCACCCAGTCAAATTGTATCCTACAAGAAAGGGAACAACATCAAGACTGAAGAGACTGTGGAAATGGAATCCAAAGACTGTGATTATTTATCCTGCTACAGAGGAAAGACACTAGAATATAAACCTAAGCCAACCATTCATGCGCGATTACATCCATTTTATGCCATGTAATTTGGCACAGGGGACAAACAAGTAGACCCTCTACTTTGCTACCATCAGCTGGCTATGCTAGCAAAGTACGAGGGAAGGAGACCTCTTGCAGAAATTCCCTGCTTCACAAATAATTGATGACCCCTAAATATTTCCAACCTAAATGGCGAGTGAACGCCAAGCTTAAAATACTTTTAAACAAATTTGTGCAGCAGACACCGAAGCAAGAGAAGGAGCACTGTGAGGTGAAGGTGGGGTTTTTTATGTACCTCTGAAATGTTGAGTTTTCTATTAGGGCGAAAACTTTAGAGATCCTTGACCCACTCAAAGTTGCTTTGACCATGTGCCCTTAAAGACTTAACAGTTCTGAATCGGCAGTATAAAAACTGACTCCATTGCCGAGAAAGCAAGCTCAATTTCTCAGAATGGCGGTGTGCGGTGGCAGCAGGTCATGTAAATCCTTTGTCCAGCTATCATGCTAATATAGATCAATCCCACCACTCCTAGAGATTTTTCGAAGTAGCGAACCTTGGAACCTCAGAACAGGGTGTTGCTTGTCTCAATACATTACATCACTTCTCTCCTTTATTATTTATTTCATCTTTATTTTACAGGGACAATGTAAGTTTACATGGACTGAGGTATTCAGGACTGTACAGCAGGTTGCATAACGGAGGATCCGACAACGGGATAAGGAAACGGGGCTGCTTAAATACAGAGGGAAATGAAGAGAGAAAGCCTGGGGAGCAGGGGAAAGTAATCAGATGATTAGTATGGGCTGAGAACAATGGCTGATGGAAAAATAAGAACCAAAGTACAAATTAGATGAAAGAATAACTAAGTACTGGAACTCAAAGTGAAATCAGCTAAACCAAGCAAGTTAGAGATAATATGATTGATAAGCATTAAGCATCAAATAAAAACAATAAGCAGTTTTCCCACCTGACTGAATTGATTATTTCTAGTACATGAAAAACAATATGAGACCAAACAAAAGTAAACACACCAAAAAGTTCAGGTATAAAAGTCTGAATGTATAAAAAAATGTTTTGTTTTTTTAAGGTACAATACTGTAGTAAAGCTGTGAAAAACAGATAATGCGGCTCTATATAATTTTCACTACATGTGGCTTAAAAACAGAGAGGAATTCAGCGGCTCAGAGGTAATCCTGAAAGCTGGGTACACCGGCTCTGTGAATTTGGCGTGGAACGTCTGAAGGTGTTTCAGTTTGCCCGACGACACTCCAAAGAAGGTCAAAATGCCTCCAGGCCAGTCCAGGTAAACTCCTACTCTGCTTGAAGGAGCTCCCTGGATGGGCATTAGTTTGTTTTTGTGCAGGCCAGAGTGACCATCATCAGAGCACAGCAGGCTCCAGGACTCTTCATTCTTTCCTAAAGTGCAGTCATCACTTTCGCCTTTCCTTTTGATTCGTTTGTAAGCTGCTGCGATGTGAACGCTTCCTCTCCACTCAACCTCCCAGTAACAGCGACCAGTGAGACCATCGGTACACAGCAGCTGTTCCAAGACATCAAACCTCTCTGGAAGATCAGGAAATGACTGCTTCTCTCCTCCCATTGTTACTTTTCTGTTGTTTTCTGACAGTATTAGGTTCCTATGAGCAGTGTTAGGGTCCAGCATGAGTTCACAGGCATCTGATGGAAGGAAAGCAGTTTATCATCTGTTCAGTCTTTCAACGGTTTGTGATGCTAGTCAGTTATTCTGTTAATTTGTTTCTTGTGACAAATTTGACCAAAACATGAACATTTTTATATCGATCATGATAGTATATTTATACAGTCATTCTCAATCTATTAGAAAACGAGTTTTGAAAAGGAAAAATAACTCCCTTCATATGGTCACGATCACCATATCGTGAGTCATTCTGGCAGATACCAACGCAGCAATGTTTTGTTGTTGACATAATATGTCTGCTGAGGCGATATTCAGGACAGATCTGTTCAATATTTAACTCTTTCAAGTAAACTATTCAAGCTTTACGGTTCAACATTTCTCTGAATCTAGTATGGCCGTGGCACATACAAGCTGGACTGTTCTAAATTTAGCAATATGACGTCATTTGAGAAAAGCCTCATTTGTATGATTTGATAGAATTGTCTTGAATTGTCTCAGTGCCCTTAGATGACATCTATAGTAAATTGGCACCATATAAATAAACTTATTTGATTTGAAATATGTAAATGGACTAATGAATTAAACTATATACTTAAACTGTATCAATTGTTTGAAAAATAGAATCATTTTCTATTTATTAATTCATTAATATACCTTTCTTTTAAAAATATCCCAATATATTTACCACGTTTTATAATTGTAATAATAATTATGTTTAGATTTTTATTTCTGTTAGACCACAGGCCCTACATACTAAACAGAAATTATAAATAATTGTAATTCATCTCACATTTCTTGAATTAAAAAGTATTTTATTGATCTGGTTAATATTCAATCTTTAAAAAAGAATGTTCTCATTAGGGTAAGCGAAAATCATCACTACCAGGAATAAGGACTTGAAAACATCAGTCTGTGTGTAAGTAATCTATATAATGTGTTTTACTTAGTCCTGGAGTTACTGAAATAAATGACCATTTCAGTAACAATCCAAGTCATTAAACATGACTATCATAAAAAAAGTGGATTGGGGAAAAAGTAAAAGACAACAGGAAATAACATGAATTTAAGTTTAAATGAAATACTCAGAAACATTGTTTTTTTATTTAATTTAATTAAAACTTGAGTGTATTTTGGTTGATGATCTGCTATGTTTATTTTCAGACCTAAGGATAAGGAATATTTGTATGTTAATGCTAAAACCTGTCAGCACTTTTTTTCAAGCTTTTCTGCAAGATTATTTTACTGTAAAGACCTCTCCTTTAATACTCACACTTTCTCAGACCAGGTTTTAAGAACCTGTGATCCATTGGCTCAATCCTGAAACAATATCACAACAGAAACATGTAATAACTGAGCCACATTTAGAGAGCTTTTTTTTTACTAAGGTATCACAAAGTAAACAATAAATATTTTTTTACAGTTTTTAATGTAACCAATAGCTTGTTCATACCTGAGAGTTTTGCAGTGCCCACTTTGAATCCTCCAAGTCCTGCAGAAAGATGCTTTACTCCAGATTCTTCTGGGTGGTTGTAAGCTCAGATCCAACTCTGTTCAAGTGGCGTGGATTGGAGCTCAGAGATGAAATCAGTTCTGCACAACCTTCCTTTGTGATGAGACAGCCTGACATGCTTTATGTGAAAAGATGCGGATGTTAATTGTGAGGAGAATAATTTTATTTCATTGACTTTGCAAAATATATAATATTGGGCTATTTAAACAGCTTTTCTGTTATTGGTGTCAGTCCTTAATCCTCAACTGGGGTAAAACTTAAAAAAAAAAAAAAAACTTTTTAAACAAGCACTGTTTTATAGTATGTCATACATGCACACAGAATAGCTCCGTATTACAATAAACCATTTCTATAAAACATCTCAGTGGCACACTGATTTGAAAAATATCAGAGACCAAGACCTAAATAACTTATTTTGAAAAGATAATTTTATCTTATTGTTAGAAAGCTAAAAAAACATTTTTGGTTATGTAGAGTTATCTCTTAAACAATGGGTAAATGCTGACCTGAGAGTTTCCAGTGTGCAGTGTGGACTACGTAGGCCTTCACACAGCAGCTTCACTCCTGAGTCTTTCAGGTCGTTGTTGCTGAGGTCCAGTTCCTTCAGAATGACACATTTGGTCTGGAGAGCGGTGATTAAACTACTGCAGCTCATCTCCGTCAGATTACAGCAACTCAGCCTAAAATTATAAGATTCCAAACAAATGTATTTCATTTTAATATTCACATTATTCTATATATAATTATTCTTTTATCGAATGTGTTGCTGTCCTTTAACTTACACGGCCTTGGTGGAGTTTACGACCACTGTTAAAAGGCCCAGTAAAGCGTTGTCTGACTCAAAGTAATTATTCAGGTAAAACTCCTCGTGCTTTTCTGCTGAAGACAAGATAATGTTGATTAACGCTGCCCACTTAGCAGGCGGCAGCTGGTCTCCTCGCAGCCTCCCTGGTCTTCGAATTGCCTTGATCTCTTCTATCAGTGAAGTGTCTTTCAGCTCATTCAGGCACTGAAATAAGTTGTTGTTCTTGAAAAAACATACATTCTCGGCAATTTCTTCTTTTTATAATTAATGCTTCTGTGGACTGAATTTCCTTCTTTTTTTAATGATGTAATGGGTTGGAGGAAGTCTACTGGCCAGACCCATAAGGAACCGAAGGAGCAGGTCCAGTTGACCATGTGGACTCTGTAAAGCTTATTATACTACTATATAAAAATAAAATAATCAAAGGGTAGACGTCGATTGCTCTTCTGCCAGCAGATTGACTCCAGTTGTGAATGTCAGATGGACATGGAGAGCAGCCAGGAACTCCTGAATGCTCAGGTGGACAAAGCAGAACACGTTCTCGTTGAAACAGGCCTTTCTCCTCCTGAAAGATCTCTTTAACACTCCTGAATACACTGAGGCTGCTCTGACATCGATGCCACACTCTGTCAGGTCAGATTCATAGAAGAACAGGTTGCCTTTCATTAATTGCTGAAAGGCCAGTCTCCCCAACGCCTGAATCATTTCTTGTCTCTTGAGTCCAGACGGGATCTATGTCAGTTCTTCCATCATATTTGAGATTTTTTACTTTGGACAGAACAAACAGGAAGTAGATGTACATCTCTGTCAGGGATTTGGGTAAATCTCTTTTCTGCTTGGTTCTGAATTCCTCCTCTAGAACAGTAGCAGTGATCCAGCAGAAGACAGGGATTGACACTTATGAAGATGCTTCTTGTTGCTTTAATGTGAGAAATGACCCTTCTGCTTTCCTCTTCCTCTGTGAATCTCTTTCTGAAGTACCACCTCCTTCTGGGGTCATTGAATCCTCTGACTTCTGTCACCAGGTCAATAAACTCAGGAGGAATCTGATGGGCTGCTGCAGGTCGAGTTGTGATCCAGATGTGAGCTGCAGGAAGTTTTTTTCCCTCGAGAAGGTTTGTCAGCATCACTTCTAATGTTTGGGCTCTGTAGCATCAGTCAGAATCTCTTTGGTTTTCATGTTCAAAGGAAGTCGACACTCATCCAGACCATCAAAGATTAACAAAACTAAAACTCTTCAAAGCTGCAGATCCCTGCTTCCTATATTAAATGAAAAGGGGAATGATAGTTCACCAAACTGAACTTTTTCCTCATCAACATATTTAGCTCTCTGAAGGAAAATGGAAATATGAACTGGAAATTCTGTAATTTTGCCTTGTGCCCAGTCCAGCACAAACTTTTGTGACTATGACTGTTTTTATTAACTCTGTCATCACTGTTCTGATTGGCTTATCACTTCCTGTGAGGATTTGAAGATGTCTTCACGTCACAGTTATTTTGCTTATCCCTACCCCTTTGCTTGACAATGGAACCAGGGATTCCCTTTCCTAATAAATAGACAGGGGGCGACGGATTTGCTTCAGATCGAATTTGGAGATCTGTATTAAGTATCTCTGTTCGATCTCCTTGCAAAATTATTTGAAAACTAACCTCATTGTTGTCTCTCCTTCTTGTGTTGTTAATGAATGTTTTAGGTGTTTAAACCTGACAATATTCCTGCACAAGCCACCACACTACATGCCATATGAATCAAGAAGGATAAGCAGATGTATTCTCCCACAACATTCAGTCCACCAAAACTGAATTAAATTCTATTTAATTCAATTAAATTTTATTTATATAGTGCCAATTCATGAACATGTCATCTCGAGGCCATTACAAAGTCAAGTTCATCATATTATACAGATTGTGGTCAAAAAATTTCTTATATAATGGAACCAGTTGATTGGATCAAGTCCCTGACAAGCAGCATTCACTCCTGGGGAAGCGTGGAGCTACAGGGAGAGTCATCTGCATTGTCCATGGCTTTGCAGCAATCCCTCATACTGAGCATGCATGAAGCAACAGTGGGAAGAAAAACTCCCCATTAACAGGAAGGAAAAACCTCCAGCAGAACCAGGCTCAGTATGAACGGTCATCTGCCTCGACCGACTGGGGGTTACAGAAGACAGAACAGAGACACAACAAGAGAAACAAAAAAGCACAGAAGCACACATTGATCTAGTAATCTGTTCTACATTAGATGGTAATTCAGCACTTCATTCCCAAATAACCCATCTTCTGACAAAAGAACACAACCAATTGCAATACCAATCAACACCATAAACACACAAGATTTGTCCCACACACATTTAAGCCCCGGGGGGAGTTCTCATATACCCAAGCCCTTTTCAGTAAGATTAGCAAATTTTGCACATTTCTCAAGGCACAATTTTGGCACAGTCATAGTTAGAGATCTGAAAAACAAAGGTGCAATGTGTCATGATTTGTCTTAGATGAACCCGGACACAGCACACACACACACAGAGCTGGTTTCCAAGGTTTATTGAGACAGCAGGTAGTGGATGATGAAGCCAAAGTCATTTACCAGGCGGAGGTTGCGGGGGTATGGGAAACTGGCAGGCGAGAACAGACCGGAGCAGACAGGAACAGAACCAGGAGACGAGCATGAACGAGACAGGCATGGTGTTTCAGGAGACTGAGACGAATCGGCAACCAGGACAAACTGAAGGTGAGTCTTTATAGTGGTGAGAGCAGGTGGAGCGAGTCCGTGGCTGATTGCAGTCCTGTCAGGTGTTCCCAATCAGGGCTGCACTGAGGAAGGAACGAGGAAGTGTTCAGAATGCAGCCTTCAGGCTGCATCATGACACAATGATGGTTGCTTCCATCAATTCAAATCAATTCAACTTTATTTATATAGCACCAATTCACAACACATGTCATCTCAAAGCACTTTACAAATTCAAATTAAATCATATCATCTAGACAGATTGTCCAAAAAGTTTCCTCTCTAAGGAAACCCAGCAGGTTGCATCAAGTCTCTCCAAGCAGCATTCACTCCTCCTGAAAGAGCGTAGAGCCACAGTGGACAGTCGTCTGCATTGTTGATGGCTTTGCAGCAATCCCTCATACTGAGCATGCATGAAGCGACAGTGGAGAGGAAAACTCCCCTTTAACAGGAAGGAAAACCTCCAGCAGAACCAGAACCAGGCTGAGTGGGAACTGGGAACTGAGTGGGATCCGCTACGACCAACTGGTCGTTAGAGAAGACAGAGCAGAGACACAGAAAGCACAGAAGCTCACTTTGATCCAGGAATCCTTTCTATGTTATATGGTAATGGTAGGTGATATGCCTCACTGGATGTTGTTACAGCTAAGATAATGTACCTAGTATGAAGAGAGAAAAAAGGAGAGAAAATAAAGTTAAAAGTTGAAATAACAAGCAATACATATTGGAGAACAGTAGGACTCATTCGAGTGACAAAAATAGACCATCATGTCCTCCAGCAGCCTAAGCCTATAGCAGCATAGCTACAGAGCTATGCTGCTATAGGCTTTGTCAAAAAGGAAGGTTTTAGTCTTAAAAAGGGCCAAAACTGGGAGTTGGTTCCACAGGAGAGGAGCCTGATAGCTAAAGGATCTGCCTCCCATTCTACTTTTAGAGACTCTAGGAACCACCAGCAGACCTGCAGTCTGAGAGCGAAGTGTGTATTGACATTTTCTGTTTACATGTGGGTTTATTTGCATATAAGGTTGCACACAGGTCAGTTCAGTTTTTCAACTGAACTGTATTTACATTACTGTTTTCATACACCATTATACGTAATGTATACATTACGTATAATGGTGTAGCAGATGTTCACAACACATCTTATTTGGAATAGTTAAAGGTCTATAAGTTTTCCGTAATTGTACTGGTGCACATGGGAATGTACGGCGGATGCAGCTTATTTGTATTTATGCTTTGAAATGTAGTCTTCTTTATCCTAATGACAAATAGGCAATTTATCTGTTAGAATCAGACCTATTCTAATAAAAAAACATGATGGGTGTTCAATGTGTCTGTGTGGAAAAATATAATCAACATAACCATTTGAAAATGTTCATTTACTTTATGTAAATTGTTGTAAATGTCATGTTTATCTGTTATAATTACAGTTCTATAAATTTGTAAGTGTGACAGTGAAAACTATTTAATAGTTTCAGGGTGATCAGACAAGATCAGTCTAAATGCCAACATAATATTTTCTTGTGTGTAGCCCTGTTTTAGTCCTGGATTATGGCTTGGCAGTAGGTTTTGTAATGAACTATGACAATGATTATGACACCACCTTTCCTGTCAGCCCACTGCAGGAAAAACGAGCCACTAGAGTCGTAAAAACCTCAAAAAAACAAAAACAAAGCAAATCCAATGTGTATGTGTGAGAGATGCATTAGACTGCATTGGGTTGTTGTGAGATGTTAAATAATTATTACCCTGTATATTAAACCATTTTGTAACAGTTTTTGTGTAATAAAAGAGAGAAGAGAGAGACCTTATATTTAATAAACCACATCTAATTTGCTTCTTGTTTAATATATTTGTTTTTAGATTTTTATGATTTGTTCCTTTTAGATAAGTTTTTGATCTGTTAAGTTTTGGCCGTGGGAAAGACACCGTCTCAATAGGGTAATGGGTGGGTAACAGTACAGAAGCTGCAGAGAGGTGTGTTAAACTACGGCTCTGCTTCCTGGTCTGGACCCTGGGTTGTCAGCATTTAGGAGAAATAATGAATCCGGCCAGATTCCTAGAAAGAAGAGCTGCACCCTCCAAAGTAGGATGGATGCCGTCTCTCCGGATCAGACCAGGTTTTCCCCAGAAAGTTCAGCAGTTATCAATGTAGCCCACGTCGTTTACATCTACACTGACAAAAACAAAGCCTGCCCTTATTTTCTTGTTCCTCTACTCCTTCATCACTGACCTGCTAGACAGAATGAGTGAAGTAGAGTCCACAAGCTATATGCACATATACAGCACAATGCATATATTTCATCTTAAAATGAAGCGCAGAAGAAGATTTCTTCTAAATAAATACATTTTTGCGTGAATACTGTAACATTCCATTATGACACCCAAGCACCAGAGGGAGGTTTTGCTGCTAACACTTTATTTTAGGACGAACAGAATGGGACAGCTTTCACCCCGCCAGTCCCCGAACCACCACTCCTCTCCTGGAAGCCACACATTTCTTCCAGTATAAACCCAAAACAACCTAACCTAAAGAAACAGTTAGTGTGCAACAGCACTTAGCAATGAGGTCTAATACGGATCATTACAATACATTTTATTTATTGATTAAATTTAGTTTTTAATTTTAATGTTTACAAAGGAAATGTTTATTTACATGTCTTTATTGTGTGGGTAAAATACACAGACCGCCATTACATTTTTATCTCACACACCCGCTAGGTGTACTTCCAACATTTCCATATTTTTTTCAGGTGTGTTATGTTGTGTGGGGCAAAATGTGATTGTTTTTCTTTGTATGGGTTTAAACCATATAAGCCTAAACTCATGAAAAGAAAACATCAGGTTCAATGCTCCTTCTGTCCTGAGGCTATCCTATCAGGCTCTGCTCGGGTCCCATCCCGAAGCTCATCTGCTGCTTTGGGTTCCGCCCCTAGGCTCACCCACGGTCCTCCAGCTTCCTCCCGTCAGCCTGCTCCTGCACTCAGCTTCCATCTGCTCAGCCCAGTAACAGACTCTGGTTTTCTACCTCCCCAACTCATCTGCAATAAACTCTCAAAACGAGCTCTGTGTGTGTTTGTTTTCGGGTTAATCTCAACAAATCATGACAGAATTGAGTTTTTGTGCTTTGTTGATTGAAAAGGTTTGGGTTGTTGTCGCACATTTTAACAACTGATTCAATTTTGCGTGGATTACTACACTTTTACACAACATTAATTTTTGTACATGGTGAGTTGTGTGCAAAACATTGTGCAGCAGGGTTTTTGTGTGTACCCTCAAATCTTTCAATGGGGCTATGTTCAGTAGACTCAGTAACAGTTTCTACTCATGGTCAGTCAGGCTTCTGAAGTCAAAATAACACATGGACTTCTCAATCCAACCATACGTAATGCAATGTCACTTTTGTAAATCTGCTGGTCATGTGCAATTTTTTTCTAGCTACGAGTAATCTCCATTTTATTTGAATTATATTTTTTAACTTACAGTTTCTATTTATGTTCGATTTTATTATTTATGTGGTAAGTGTTTATTTTTTTTTAAATGTACTGTTCAGTGAATGATCTATATTTCCATCATGCCCTAGTGTATGACAACATAAAGCTATTTTATTCTATTCTAACAAGACTGCCTGCTGCACAAACAGCTGGCCTCTGGTTTGGAAAAGGAGGAAATCTTTCACTTGGTCACCAAGTTCATGATAGTTGCCAATGGTGGGCACGTCTAACCAAAAAGTTAGCTTCGCACACTAAAATTCTGCAAACAAATATATCAGTTTTGCAACCGTTAAACTTATGATAAATAAGGAAATACAGGAAGTTAACCCCAGCTACTTACTGATAATCACCGGCTGTCACTAAGTCTGTGTCACACGTCTTCAGACAGAAGGTGCTGCGCGCACACACGGCACATGATGAACATGCACAGTGTTGCATGTTTGAGGGGATAACTGCTTCAGCTCAGGATAAATGACTCAGGCTCCTCTCCTGTGGAACCAACTCCCAGTTTTGGTCCGTGAGGCAGACACCCTGTCTACTTTTAAGACTAGGCTTAAAACTTTTCTTTTTGACAAAAATTATAACTAGTGGCTCATGTTACTCTCAGCTACCTTTATAGTTTTACTGCTATAGGCTTAGGCTACTGGAGTATATCAGGATCTAATTTTCTCACTCTATTGAGTTCTACTGTTCTTCAATTATGCATTATGTGTTGTCATTTCTGCTTTAACTTTTTGCTCTCTCTCTTTTCTCTTCATAGTAGGTACACCTGGTCTGGCGTTCTGTTAACTGTGACATCATCCAGAGAAGACGGCTCACCCGCTACTACCATCTAATGTAGAACAGATTACTGGATCAATGTGTGCTTCTGTGCTTTTTTTGTTTCTCTTGTTGTGTCTCTGTTCTGTCTTCTGTAACCCCGGTGGGTCGAGGCAGATGACCGTTCATACTGAGCCCGGTTCTGACGGAGGTTTTTCCTTCCCGTTAATGGGTGGTTTTTCTTCCCACTGTCGCTTCATGCTTGCTCAGTATGAGGGATTGCAGCAAAGCCATGTACAATGCAGATGACTCTTCCTGTGGCTCTACGGTTCCCCAGGAGTGAATGCTGCTTGTCGGGACTTTGATGCAATCAACTGGTTTCCTTATATAGGACATTTTTGACCAATCTGTATAATCTGACCCAATCTGTATAATATGATTGAACTTGACTTTGTAAAGTGCCTTGAGATGACATGTTTCATGATTTGGCGCTATATAAATAAAATTGAATTGAAATTGAATTGAATTAAACTCTAAGTTTTACACAGCAGTGGAAGCTTTTGAGAAGAATATTCTATCCCTCTGTGCCCAGGCAGCTGCCTTTAGAAAAAATGGTGCATGTCAGGAAGCCACTCGCGTTGCCAGATATTGAGAGAGAAACCACCAACCAGCACAGTGTACCTTGTTAACAGTATAAATGAACAAGCCCAAACTCGCTGACAATAAGCAGACCTGGCAACACTGCTGGAAGGCTGGAACACAGTTTGAAGTGGAGATCCCTTTTCCTCTCTGTCATCAGACTCTTTTTATAAACGTGAAATAAGTCATGACGTTTTGGGTTAGTTAATGTTGTAACATCAATAATATCAATAGTGTTGATTCTTAATGTGCTCTATTTTTGAATTGAAAAGCATAAATAAAAACCAGTTTCATTATTGCTGTGTAGAAAGTTTTTCCTATTTTCTACATACTGGTTACAAATCCTGCAAGGAGAGCCATAGGGTAGCAAGACAGTAAGCAACCTTTTGTACGGAAGCAAGTTTTGGAAAAAAATAAAGGGTCCCGCTGAGCCAGTCTCCTTCCACTTCTTGCAGTGCCAGTAACAAACCTAGAAAGCTTGGTTGCACTACTAATTAAAGGGTTAGGGTCACACAGTGGCACATTGTTTACAGAAAAAAAATTAGATATCTGTCAGGGTTTATACAGGAATGATTAACCCTAATTTAATGCTTTTCAATGCTCTTTTAATGCTCATAGAATTTTAATGGCATCAACAAATACCCATATATATATATATATATATATATATATATATATATATATATATATATATATATATATATATATATATATATATATATATATATTATACCTATTCTAACCTATTCTTTAAAGGCAAAAATATGGAAACCCTACTCCAAGCCTTCATTCATCATGGCTGGATTAGTGTAATTCTCTTTATCTCTGAATCGGTCAGTCCTTACTCAGACGTGTGCAGCTGGTTCAAACGCTGCTGTACACCTTTTAATGGAAAAATATAAAATAAAGCATATTACCCGATCCTGGCTTCCCTTCACTGATTACCTGTTTTTCTTAGAGTTCAGTTAAAATATCTTCTGTTTATTTTTAAGGATTTAAACAGCTTATTGTTATTGTTGTTTTGTTTTTTTTAATTGTTGAGTCTTTACCCAAGTCATTTTATTAGATGTTATTTTGTTTTACCTTGTGTTAAAGTGCTCTTTAAATAATGATGACAATGATGATGAAATATGATCACAAGAAACTTTTGCATCTTTACCCAAAAGCTGGAAAGAAAAGAGACAAAAAGATTTTTCACACCTCACTTAGTAACTCAAGGAATTATTTTAGACTAAATATTTTAGGCTAAAATATTCAACTGTTTCTTGGTTGTTTTTTCATAATGTTTTTTCTTCAATCCCACTGTTATGTTTAGTAATTTCTGCCAAAAGCTGCAGCATTTTCATTTAATCCATCTGAAAATTGCAGAATTTGCAAGCCCTGCTCTGATTGGATGGAAAGAAACCTGTCTGTGATTGGCCGGTGAGGTGGAGTTTTTGAAGTCACGAGCACACAGACAGAATCCAGCAGCGAGCCGCGCACAGCTGATGTTGAGCGTGGAAGCAGCAGGTCACAGCATAGTGGGTTGAGAAGAGTTTATCAGAGTTGAGCGCGCACGTGGCGTTTAAACGCTGAATACCTGTCTCACTGCGCGCTCAAACAAAAGACACAGATATCGCTGCAGAAGTGGCTATACGTAATTCTGACTGAATAATAAGTGGCGATACGCCGTATACCCGCGTACACCCTGGACTACACTGTCTGACTTCATGTGAGATCGTGAAGCATTGACACCCATTGTGCAGCTTAATTATTTTTTTTACAAACACGGCAAATCCTTCGTCATCTTTACCGTTGACAGGCTGCAGCCATGTCCCGAATTCCTCGTTTTCCATCCACTTTTTTGAAATTTGCAGTTTCCCATTCTCTAGCTCTTTCTCCGCCTCGAGCTTCTTCCCCAACATTGTAAAAACATACGGCTTTACGATCAACCGGAAGCAGTTCAGCGCAAACACGCGGAATTAGTTATATCTGATAATATATCTGAAGAAACTGTTTTTATGACCGCATTTTTTTTTTAGAAAAAAAAGGCATTTTTAATGCCACAGATAATCACATGTAATGACTTTTATTGCCAATTAAGGCCTTAATTTAAAAAAAATGTATTTAATGACTTTTAATGCCCTGCGGAAACCCTGCATGTTTTTGAGTAACCGGAGCCGACCGCATCATAACAAGAAGAAAAAAAGGTAAGGAATAAAAAAGCATAGCTATTATCAATGGCTAGTTGTTTTTTTTCTTTTTTCTTTTGGACCCATGACTGACACTGCTTAGAGAAGTCTGTGCGAATATGTACTGAGAGCCAGAACAGTGATGTAATGATGTCAGTGCATCCCTCCTTGCTAGGAGCTTCCTTGGTCAATGGGCTTAATTGACAACCAAGTGTAAGTCACACACAAACCTTTGTTCTCAGGCATGCGGTCAGCCATTTAAAGTTGCACACCGCTCTATCTTTGTTCAGTGTTGACTTTTGTGTTATGAACATAAAACATTGAATTATACCAGGGTCTCACCTTTCTTTATTGGCAAACTTTTTATGGGGAGATTCAAAAAGACATTTTCTTATGAGACATCACCCTTAACCTGCAGACATGCTGGCTACCTTCCTGGCATCGATGAATCATTACATGAAGGTAAAAACTTAATTCTTCAGCCAACAATGCAGCTAGCCTTTGTGAACCTATGCAACCACCAGACTGAAGAGGAACCTTGTTTTATTTTAATGCATGTAGTCTTTTTATGACATGTATATGAAATGACAAAATACTTGAATATTGTGGACGAAATACAACAAAAATTGGTCACACGTTAACATTTATGATTACATAGCTCACATACCAGCAAACTACAAAAATTACTACTGTAGGTCAGAACTGAAAAGCAGTGCTGCAATGATCTATATGGTGTGAGCTGATCAATTTATACGAAAAGATAAAAATTTGGACTAGGACAATATTCACAGGCTTACCTCCAGTTTGACAGAATTCATAGTTCTGAATGAGCCTTACTTTTTCAATTTATGTAAAAAAAATCTACAAGATCTATGTTATGAGTCAGTGTTTTCAAGTTCTTTTTGGTTCACTAAATTCCCACCCCATTTAAGTTACTTCTTTCCATTGCTTCCAATAAATAAAGCAGATGTAGTGTAGATTTGATTCTCTATCCCATTGCACATGATGGCTTGATTGTGCAAGAGTTCTGTCCCAGTGCATCTGATTTCTTCACATTGGTATCTGTTCTTATCCTAATATATCCAGATACACAGGTGTGGATTTCATCAGCGCCAAAAGCTTCTTTTGAATCTCCTTAATAATGAGGCGCTGTTGTGGCTCCCTTTGCCAGCAGCCCAGCATGATATCATAGACTTCCTTTGGACAGGTTCTTGGGCGCTCTAATACCCTGCCCTGAGTAATGCATTCAATAACCTGAAAAGGAACAAAAACTTTGGTTAAAAATACAACAAATGCAAAAAGCCAAACATAAAGGCCATTATGAATTTTCAGAAGTGTACCCCTCTGAGATTACTTGAGTACATGCACTCATGAACACTAATTGGACATGTTAAAATAAAAATCTTGATGTATCTGACAATTAATTATAAATCTAAAAAGGGTTGAATAGATTAACCATTTTATATTATACCGTATCCAATATAAATACATAGGCTGTACCTCATTGTTGGCTAGCTGAAACCATGGCTGTTTGCCATATGTGAAGATCTCCCACAGAATAACTCCAAAGCTCCACACATCACTCTCTGTGGTGAATTTCCTGTACATGATGCTCTCTGGGGGCATCCAACGAATAGGAAGCATGGTATGACCTCCAACCTAAATAAGAAAGAGGCATTGGGTCAAAATATGAACCTGAAGAATATTGTTGTTTTTAGGTATTTTCAGAACTCAAAGCTAAGCTCAAAAGTAATAATAATCGTGTAGCTTGGCTACACATTATGCCATGCATTTACTGGTTTTCAATCATTGGCCTAAGCCAGACTTGAAATTCCTCTTCTTAAACTCACTTTGAAAAAAATAAAGTAAAAGAAAGATGGACCGTAATAAGCTAAGTTTCATTATTTTAGATAGAAAGAACTAAAAAATAGTGATGTGAAGAACTAAAGATATCTTTTTAGATGTAATATGGTATGACGGCACACATAATCTCTCTGTGCCGTTCTCCTACTTACAAAGCTGAGCCAGCCCTATGTGCATGTATGTCCATGTGAACAGCTGCCACTCAGGGCATATCATCCCTCCTCATAAAATGCCACCGTCAGAGCAGTGCAGCGTGTAAGCAACATGCCGACGAGCACGACCAGCGGATCAAAATGTTCTCTTACTAACATTATAAAGTTATGAGTTCTTACTTCTTCACCAGACATTTTCCTTTTAAAAAGTGGTGCAGTTCTGCTGTGTATTTATCCTTTGCAAATATGCAAATCATTTTGGCAGATTATCACGGACGAATGCATTCATTTCAAGAAAATGTTTGCAGTGCCTAGGAAGAAACTGGCCAGAAGGGGAGGGGATGGGTGATGGTGGTGGTGGTGATTGTTAGATCAATTTCTTTGCCAATTTATTCCTAAATTTCTGGTCTCAGAATTGCTAATTTTTCAGTATGTTCACCAGGAAATAATGTATCAATTTTTCCATTTTACTCTAAGTTATTATTTAGTCCATTCAGTAGTGAAGTTAGCAGTTTAGTGTAGCTGGAGAATTTATTGGCTCGTTCATATTAACTGTAAAGTTCAACTGCTTAAATGAATACATTCATATTTGTGCTTATTTTGTGTAAAGGCATCACTGTATGAAGACCTGTGCTTGTATCACCCCCTTACGGTTAACTGTTACATCATCTGTGCTGTCTATATTGACTTTGCACTGGTGCTGTCCTACCCTTAAAGACAATAAGAATGTTTCTTAACCAGAAACCATGGGTACATAGCACAATGCAGTCCCAGCATTCAGATCAGGAGACAGACTGGCCTACAGCACATCAAGAAGGCAAAGCACAGGTACATGCAGCACATTGAGGAACATTTCAACAGCAACAACCCACATAACAGTGGAGAGGCATCAGGACCATCATGGACTATAAGCACAGTGGCGAGCTGTTCAGCAGCAACCCAGCTCTCTTAAACACCATTTCATGCTTTAACTCTCCAAGCAGCAGAGGCCTGAGCATCTTTCGCAGACAGAGGCGTAGCATCAGCCTCTTATACTACATCAGCACCAAGACCTCCACCTTAAAGAAAGTCAACATCAACAAGGCTGCAGGTTCAGACATGGTCTCAGGTCTGGGGCTAAAATCATATCCTGAACAACTTGCAGGACTTTTTCTGGACATATTCAACCTCTTCCTGCAGCTCTCTATGGTCCCTGCCTGGCTGAAATCCTCCATCATTGTACCTCTGCCCAAAAAAACAACAACCATCACTTGCCTCAATGACTACCGTCTTGTTGCCCTGACCCCAGTCATCATGGAGTGCTTTGAGAGGATCCTCCTGAAATACATCAAGGGTGCCATCCCCATTGGCCTGGAATGGATTCCTACAGGGGGAATCGCTACGCAGAGGATGCTGTCTCAATAGCACTTCATGGGGCTCTATCTCATCTGCAGCATCCAAACACCTATGTTAGAATGCTATTTGTGGACTTCAGCTCAGCTGTCAACGTTGTGCTCCCAGATATGCTGGCTCTGAAGCTCCACAACCTGGTATTAGCGCCACCACTCTGCTCCTGGTTCAGTGACTTTCTCACTAACAGGCCCCAGTGGTGAGGGTATGAAAACGCACGTCTGCACCACTGATCCTCAACACTGCCATGCAGCAGGGTTGTATCCTCAGCCCTGCTCTCTTCCCCCCTGTTCACACTCAACTGCTCTGCTATCCACCCCACAAACATGGTTGTGAGGTTCGCGGATGACACCACGCTGGTGGGTCTCATATCCAACAACAATGTGACCCACTACAGAGAGGAGCTCCACAATCAGACACAGTGGTGCTTCAGGAATAGCCTAATCCTAAACACCAATAAAGAGGTTATAGTGGACTACAGGAGGTCAAGGAAGACTGAACATGCTCTTCTCTGCATGGTAGAGCATATGGACAGCATAAAGTTAGGGTATCAAAATTTCCTCTGACCTCTTCTGGACTGTGAATGCTTTCCACCTGGTGAAGAAGGCCCAACAACAGCTCTTTTTTCTCAGGAAACAGAAACAGTCTGGACTTTTTACTCAACTGCTCATAAACTTTTATAAAGATAAAATCTTTCCCAAAGCTGTGAGGGCTATCGCCCCTTGCTGATAATAAATAAACTAACAGCCTAGTTCATAGGCTGTTACATGTTACAAACTGTTTCCACGTCCTGACTTGATGAGAGTTATTTACACTGGCTCTCACATGCTAATGTCTATTAGCACACTTCAGTTTCTCAGGTAATGTCTGTTTGGACATCCAGGCAAATTGCACAGGTCTGAAACTTGAAAGTCTAAATTTATTGCACAGTCTTTTCCTGTGTGCACGAGTGAATCAAATGATGGAACATTCCTGTGATACACTCATACAACTGCACAATAATCTATGTCGTCTGTAAAGGGACTGCTGTCTGACCTTTTGACTGCGAAAATTAGCCTTATTAGATGCTAAGGATTATTTGCATGCTTTAAACTTGTTGGCCAAGGCAATCAACTCATTTATGGACAACAGGTTTGGAAAGATTATGTCTTGTTGTGCCTGTCTGTTATTTATAATCTGTGGGCATTCTGAGATGGTGTCTGTATCATTAAAGATTTCAGTATGGTAACACATAATGACAATATTGGAACATTTCTTTTCATATGAAAATTTATAATGTCATATTTTGACTTGACTATTTTGACTTTGTCATTCAATTATGCATGTTAAATTGGTCGGTTTTACAAGACACCTTTACGACAGCATTTTTTATTTACAGGCACTTTTATTTTAGATTATTTAATGAAAATAACAGAGAAAGTTGTGGTATGTGTGAATAGACAGATGTGTTTCTTACCCTGTAATAATCTGTGCTGTAAATGTCTCTGGACATGCCAAAGTCTCCTATTTTCACCAGAAGGCCATTCCCCACCAAGCAATTTCTTGTTGCAAGATCACGGTGGACAAAGTGTTGGGATGCCAAGTAGATCATCCCACCTGCGATTTGACTCGCTATGTGAAGCATCTGGGACAAACCCAGCTCCCCGTTGGTCTGAAGAGGAAGCCCGTCAACCAGGATTGTGGCATCTGGTCCATGGGCTCTGAGAAGACAGTGTCAGGTTTAAATACCCTGGTGTATGTTTGGTTCTTACTTTACTGAATACTTTTGAAGCACTGATCAAATGTATTGGTTTCACAGAAACTGTCTCAGAATTTGTAGAACATTTTTAGAAGGTAATACAAATCTATAAATTTTGTAAAATGCCCAGATACTCTAAATATGTATTTATTTTAAGCAAATCAACAAAAAGATTCCTCTTACATTCAAATAAAAAATTGTCCATAGTGATATTAGGTTTTTGATTAATTCACATTATCATGTAATACCTATGGGTTTTCAAACCAAAACCAAATAGAACAAAAACCATGTGAATATGTTATGGACTTACAAAGAGGAAGATTCTAGTTTTTCAGTTTATTTATTTTCAAAGACAGAAAAGAGTAAATATCTAATAAAAATAATTTGTTGCAACCCTACTCTTAAAGGGACCCATGATTACTTGAACATGTTGGGCTTAATATAATGTTGTCATATTCCTATTAACTTAAAAATTGCTGTTTGTGATACGTAAAAAATTTAATTACTTCAAAAAACTGTATATCCTTTCTTATGTTTTTCATTCATGGAGGTCGCAATTTTTTCACCTGGGCAATGTATGCTTGGATTGATGACCCGGTTAGGTCCTACAGGACTGGGACCTACAGCCTTAACACAGGAAGGTTAACATTACCCAAGTTTACAATGCAACACGATATTGCTGTTGGCTGTAATTTCAAAACAAAATCCAACAAAAAAAGTGAAGTGAGTCTTCATCGCTTTCAATTCAATTCCATTTTATTTATATAGCGCCAATTCATGACACATGTCATCTCAAGGCACTTTACAAAGTCAAATTCAATCAGATTATACAGATTGGTCAAAAAGTTTCCTATCTAAGGAAACCCAGTAGATTGCGACAAGTCTTGACGAGCAGCATTCACTCCTCATGAAAGGGCATAGAGCCACAGGGAGAGTGGAAAGAAAAACCACCCAAACCACCCGGGAAGGAAAAACCTCCAGCAGAACCGGGCTCAGTATGAACGGTCATCTGCCTCGACCCACTGGGGGTTACAGAAGACAGAGCAGAGACACAACAAGAGAGACAAAAAAGCACAGAAGCACACATTGATCTAGTAATCTGTTCTACATTAGATGGTAGTAGCGGGTGAGCCGTCTTCTCTGGATGATGTCACAGTTAACAGAACGCCAGACCAGGTGTACTTACTATGAATAAAAAAGATGAAATAACAACAAGCAATGCCAATTGGAGAACAGTAGGAGAATTCAGCAGAGTGAGAGAAATAGACCCTGATGTCCTCCAGCAGCCTAAGCCTATAGCAGCATAACTATAGAGGTAGCTCAGAGTAACATGAGCCACTCTGACTAGAAGCTTTGTCACAAAGGAAAGTTTTAAGATTAGTCTTAAAAGTAGACGGGGTGTCTGCCTCACGGACCAAAACTGGGAGTTGGTTCCACAGGAGAGGAGCCTGATAGCTAAAGGATCTGCCTCCCATTCTACTTTTAGAGACTCTAGGAACCACCAGCAGACCTGCAGTCTGAGAGCGAAGTGCTCTGTTAGGAACATACGGGGTAATCAGAGCTCTGATATATGATGGAGCTTGATTATTAAGGGCTTTATACGTTAGAAGGAGAATTTTAAATTCTATTCTTGATTTAACAGGAAGCCAATGAAGGGAAGCTAAAATTGGAGAAATATGATCTCTCTTGTTGATTTTCATTTTACCCAATGAAAAAAAAGAAGCGCGCAATGGGGAAAGCCGTTGGAAGAACCCATCTTCTGAAGGACCCGCATTTGTGCTCTCAATACTTCTCTCCTGAAGACTTTGTATCATTAACTGATTTGATTGACTTTGTTGGTATATTTTTACCAACAATCATTCAATTAATAAAAATAAAAAAACTTTAAAAGAACCTTGCATATGTGCAAAGGACCCCCTGATTATAACCTTGATTCTTTTTATTCATTTATTTACAACAGAATTAGCACTTTTCTTAGTGGGACATGTTTTTGCCAAAGTTTCAAGAATCTGTGTATTATTATTATTATTATTATTATTATTATTATTATTATTATTATTATTATAGTTTTTACCCATTTCAACATGCTCCTGTTCAAGCTGAAAAGATTTAGCATTACTCATTTGATTGGACGGAGCAAATGCTAAAGGACATGGCATACGTCATTTACCCAGAATGCATTGCAGTGTAAACAACATGGCAACGTCCGTGTATCAATATTTCCTTTAAATTTATAAAAGCTTAAACAGCTTGCACTATTTTTACTGTATTGTTTTTACATCTAAAATAGATATTTCTCAAATAAAGTCTATTGTTACATGTAATTGTGGATCCCTTTAAATCCAGATATGCAGCTTACAGAAGACTTCTTTTTCACAACCCGTTCTTGTGGGTTGACCACCCACAGCGCTTTGGGTGGTCAACATGACTGGAAAAGCGCTATATAAGTTCAGTCCATTTACCATTTACCATTTACCATTTTGTGCAGATCATTCAGTGTTACTGTCAGACACTTGACTATTTCTGTCTCCATAGTTTCATATTTTCTTTACTGTGTCATTTAGGATACATGTTGTATTATAAATATTGTATTGATGCTGTCACACAACATTAGACTAAGGATGTGCTCTTTTAAATAAAAACTGGAACTTTTTATTTTTTATGCCATGTTTTTTATATTTCTGTTTTTCTATTCTTGTTTCAACTTGAATTGTACAGGATGAATGTAGAATGAGTTTTGAAAAGGTTACCCTAACCCTAATGACCTGGCATTTTAACAGGGGTCTTTGAACCCCTGTTTCAATCATCTCATTCCAGCATTATAAAAAAGAATACATTGCTATGATTTTGTCTTTTTTAGTGGCTAAACTGTGATGTAATGACATGTTGGAAACCATGAGGTTACTTCTCACTTAAATACATGGTCAAAAAAATTAAAGATATTGAGATTGAGTGAAATTGCAATATAATGTAAAGAATATTTGAAGTTAGTAGCACCTACCTGAGAAACTTATTAAGATCTCCATGTTTCATGTACTCAAAAACCATGATAAGAGGGTCTCCATCCACACACACGCCGTAAAACTTGACTATGTGCTCATGCTGGAGGTTGGTCAGAAGCTCTGCCTCATGCTGGAAATCCTTCCTGGCTGCAAGTGTTGGGTCCTTTAGAGTCTGGAAGCAGTAGGAGACATGAAATATTTAAAATATTGAATATGATGGTGAATATTTAGAGGTTTAAACTTAAGCACATTCGTCTTACCTTCACAGCGACCAGCATTTTATCCTTGGTTGGGCTTAAGTTGTAACATTCAGCCAGGAAGACCTTCCCAAAGGCACCTTCACCAAGCTCCCTCTTCAAAATAATATCCCGACGTTTAATATGTTGAACATCTGAGACAGAACGATAGAAAGAAATTGAGTAAGAATTTAAAAAATTTGTTTTTTGACATAATTGGTTTATAATGTCAGATTGATTTTCCTGATTTGGCTGTCTCTTTAATTAAAGCCATTTTAAAATGGAATTGTTCATGATTTTATAAATTTACAAAAAAATAATAAATAAACAAGCACTAAAGTGCTTAAAATAAATATGCCAGTTGGAAGTAATTTACCAGACATACAGATCAGTCCAGAGTGGCTCGCTTTTTTTTAATGAAAGTAGGCTGACAGAAAGAGGGGTGGAAGAGGGGGAGAGATATGCGGCAAAGGACCGCTGGTCAGATTTGAACCCGGGTCGACCGCGTCCAGGACTAAGGCCTCCGTATATGGGTCGCGCTACCTGCTGCGCCACCAGCAAGCCCAACGCCAACCTTTTTGAAATTGAGAGCTACTTCATTGGTACTGTGCCATCCGAAGGGCTTCCTGTATTGACCTTTTTTTATTTATTTCTTTATTTCAGAAACACAAGTATACAATAAATGACAATATATGTCCTGGTAACATGAATAATTAACAAAAAACAGTCTTAAAAAGGGTGTATTGGCAAAAGCAATGAGTTTATAATGCCCACCCTCCAAAACCCTTTGAACTAAAGCTCACCTTAACTTCATGTAATATGAACATGTTTTTAATGCTTTTAAATCTTTGTAAATACAAGTATGATTAAAATGAAGGGTTATGCTATTTTCGAACAGGCTTGAGGGCACCACATGTGGTCCTGGGGGCCACCTGGTGCCTACGGGCACCATGTTGGTGACCCCTGAACTAGACCATCAAAAATATCCACCAAAGGGCAAAGGTGGAGGCATCACAAGTGAAATGAATATGATTTCTCCAAGTGTCCAACAGTCTATCATATCAGTTAATGATACAGACTTTTGAATTGTTTTACTTTCACCATACATGTTAATATATTTTTAATTTAATTTTTTTTGCTGAACCTAAGTCAAGCCTCAATGACTGCATGAATTCTAATAACTGAATGTAATTTTCTCTGGTCCCCTGCCTGATCTGACCAGTGATGACATGTTTAGCCGCACGTCATCATTCAACCGCTGGTTGTCTAGGTGGTGTCCTGAAAACGACGTGGGCTACATTGATAACTGGAGAACTTTCTGGGTAAAACCTGGTCTGATCCGGAGAGACGGCATCCATCCCACTTTGGATGGTGCAGCTCTTCTTTCTAGGAATCTGGCTGGATTTATTAGTTCTCCTAAATGCTGACAACCCAGAGTCCAGACCAGGAAGTGGAATCATAGTTGTAGAAGCCAATATGTACAAAGTCTATATAAGAAAGGAAATGATGTGTGTATGGTTGTGTGTTTCACCCGAAAGGAAAATCGGTTTTGACCGCTTGGCCGGGAAATGCTGTCACCACACAGCTGGCCGTTTGTATTATCTTTCGTTATAAGCAAGCAAAAAAGGAGAAATAAATCGGCTTTTAACTGCAAGAACAGCGTCTGGAAATTTCCTGTTTTCCACCTCACCCCGGCAAATACGCAAATACACTTAAAAACACTCCAGGGGCTTTAAGCATCGGCTTAGCCCCTACAGTAGTTTAACACACTTCTCTGCAGCTTCTGTACTGTTACCCACCCATTATCCCATTGAGACGGTGTCTTTCCCACGGCCAAATCTTAACAGATCAAAAACTGATCTAAAAGGAACAAATCATAAAAATCTAATACAAATCCATACGGCTCACCTTGAACCAAAAAATAAATCAATTAAATTTGGTATATTAAATATAAGGTCTCTCCCTCCAAAGACTTTGTTAGTTAATGAATTGATTTCTGATAATCAGATTGATTTATCAATCTGATTATCAGGCTACCTGGCTACAAGAGGACTACGTTAGTATAAATGAGTCAACTCCCTCCAATTATTCAAATTTCCACATTCCCAGATCTGTGGGAAGAGGAGGAGGAGGGGCAACCATCATTCAGTCTGATTTATTAATTAGTCCTAGGCCAATTAATAACTACAGTTCTTTTGAACATTTAACCCTCAGTTTCCCACATCCAAACGGCAAAGCAATAAAACCTCTTCTGTTTGTTGTTTTGTATCGTCCACCAGGCCCTTACACTCAGTTTTTGGATCAGTTGTCAGACTTCTTATCTGATTTGGTGATAAACACTGACAAGGTTATTGTAGTGGGTGATTTTAACATCCACGTTGACACAGAATGTGATAACCTTAGTGTAGCCTTTAAAACTATCCTAGATTCAATTGGTTTTGCTCAAAATGTACATAAACCGACATATTCCTGTCTTCATACTTTTTACTTTGCACTAACATATGGCATTAATTGCAAATAATTAATAGTATTTTCTTACAACCCTGTCCTATTTGGCCATTTTTAACAACCTTTGAGTTCAACTTAACTAAGACCCCCCCACCACAAAAAAAAAAAAGGTTTCATTAAAGCAGATGTTTATCAGATAATGCTATATCAGACTTAGAGGTCTGTCCTCCGCATCACAGAAATGCCAAGCAGATGGCAGCAATTGCTCATTCACAAATTGATGCCTTTGTTAATGGTGTTACTTGCTCATTGCCGTTCTGCATTAGACAACGTAGTCCCCTTGAAAAAGAAGGTGATTATTCGCAGGAAGCTGGATCTCTGGGCTAATTTAGACCTGCGTTCTTTGAAACACAACGTTAGGAAGTTGGAGGGAAAATCTAGAGGAATCTTACCTAATCTGGAAAATCAGTCTACTGCTGTATAAAAAGACCCACAGAGTTAGAGCAGCATATTTTGCTGCCTCAGCCAACCTATCCCTACAAGAAACCTCTTGTCTTGTCTCATGTGCCCTTCTGCCTTGACACTCCCAGTTCCTCTGTGGTCAGCCTGCTGGACTCAGAATCTCTGCTCATGTTCATTTCTCACTTATCTTCTACACTTCATCATAGGTTCAGGTCTGTCACTGCCTGCAACTCCGGGTCTGTGTGATCCTGCCTGCAAATTCTGTCTTAATTCTGCCTGCCATCTCACCTGCACCTGCTACTACTTTGTTTGGATGTGTAGTTGGAGCAAGGAGTGTGACGTGAAAGATGGATAAAATGCGACATGACCGTTCAGACTGCGGATGCTTTGAAAAATATCTGATATGTATCCTAATTAGGACCATATATGGAAGTGGCACAAGTTGGATTTTTTTTAGGTGAAAAGATCAGAATTGGAAAAATATTATATGGGTCGCATATGGGCCAAAAGATCAGATTTGAGTTGCACTTCCCTGCAGTGTGAACATAGCCTAAGTTAAATTTCTTAAAGTGAAAGTCAAAGGCCTGGTTCACACTGCAGGAAAACATGAGCCAAATCTGATTTTCTGCGGGTCAAGTGACCAGGTCAGATGTTCAGCACACCCCTTCGCTACTGGCTGCTAGACTTCCTCACCAACAGACCTCAGACGGTCCGGGTCGGGCAGAACACCTCAGATGTCATCACCCTCAGCACGGGCTCCCCTCAGGGCTGCGTCCTGAGCCCCCTGCTGTTCACTATGATGACTCATGACTGCGTCCCCAGGTTCACCACCAATCACATCGTGAAGTTTGCTGACGACACAACGGTGGTGGGCCTGATCAGAGACGACAACCACCAGGACTACAGAGAGGAGGTGGAGCAGCTGGTGGGCTGGTGCAGAGAAAACAGCCTGATCCGGAACATGGAGAAGACAAAGGAGATCATCGTCGACTTCAGGAAGAACCAGCCTCACCACGCTCCACTGCTCATCAACAGCTCAGCTGTGGAGGTGGTCAGCAGCACCAAGTTCCTGGGGGTGCACATCACGGACAACCTCACCTGGTCTGTGAACACCACGTCACTGGTGAAGAGGGCACAGAAACAACTGTACTTCCTGAGGAGGATGAGGAGAGCCCACCTGCCCCCGCCCATCCTCACGACCTTCTACAGAAGCACCATAGAGAGCATTGTGACCAGCTGTCTCTCTGTGTGGTGTGGAGGCTGCAGTGCCTCCGACTGGAAGAATGTGAGGAGAGTGGTGAGGACAGCAGAAGGGATCATCGGGGCTCCTCTTCCCTCCATTAAGGACATTTCATCTCAGCGCTGCGTGTCCCGAGCCCATAACATCATCAGGGACCCCTCACACCCCCACCATGGACTGTTCTCCCTGCTGCCCTCTGGGAAGAGGTTCCGCAGCATCCGCTGCAGGACCACCAGGTTACACAAAAGCTTTTTCCCTGTTGCCATCAGACTGTTGAACTGCTGAACTCTAAACTGGACTCTGCATCACACATGCACAGAACTGAACCATATAGCAATTTTGTATGATTATTTTGCACTACCAACATTGCTGAACTTTTATAACCCATTTAAATTTTAAAGTACACAACTAAATGTTTACTGCATTTTGCACCATTATTATTTTGCACTACCAACATTGAACTTTTCAAACTAATGCCTTTTTTGCACCATTATCTTTGTACTATAAACATGGTTGAATATTCTTCTGCACACTGTTTTTTCTCCTGCATTGTTACATTCTTATCACTCCTGCACTCTATATTGTAATGTTATTTTATTTCAGTTGCAATCTCATTACATTGTCGTAAACTGTATGCAATGAAATTTCGTTTTGTATTCATACTGTGCATTCAAAATAACAATAAATTTTGTCTAAGTCTAAGTCTTTTGTGAGGTCATTTTGGAGCTGCAAACAGTTCATACTGAAGTCAGATATCAGATATCAGAATCAGAAATACTTTAATAATCCCAGAGGGAAATGACAGCTATAGGCAGTGTTTTAAAAGTAATGGAAATGAGCTTGCAAAAAACCAATGTTTTCTTTTGCCATTCATGTTCTATAGCTCTTCCCATATTCAGTTATTAGTTTTGCTCTTTGGGTTTTGCCATAAGGTTCACATCTTCATGTTTTAGATTTGGAAGATGTTTTTCTTTGCTATTTTTGCCTTTGAGTTAATTCTTGCATTAATTTTTACTTGGAGTCTTGTGTTTGTGTTTGTTGGTCAGATTATGTCCTTGTATTTCTGTTCAGCTCCATTCATGTTTATTTCAGTCTGTCACTCTCTAACCATAGCCCCAGCAAATTTACCTCAATCCAGCTGTTCTGTGCTTATTATCCTGTATCTGTGTCACCTGGGACTTTGCATTTTTATACCTGCCTCCCACAGTCTGTCTCTGCCAGACCATCAGAAAGCCGTTGTGTGAGTTAACCTTCCAGCATTCCTTGTCTAATTGCCTGTTTTGAGCCTAACCTCAGGTTTTTGGATTCTCCCTGTTTGCTTTGCCCTTGCTGTACACTTCATCAGCTTAATGATTCTGGACATGGCCTTGGACTGTTTTGATCATGATTCCAGGCTAGCCCATTGTGCTGGTCTGCTTTCTCCTAACTGTCATCTCCTGCTGTGAGTAGTCTGCTATACTCTATACATTATCCTCGACATGCCTGTTTAAAAAAAAAAAAATAAATAAATTCTTATATACTTTTAAGCATAAATCTGTGTCCAGCTCGAATATCGAGTTCCAGTCGTACAAGCTTCACAGTAGCATAAGTCAAGTGGAAAGTTTTTGTGTCTCAAGTGTGACTAAAGTCCAAATCTCAAACTCGAGTTTCAAGATCAACTTACTCTTAAGACTGTATGTATGTTTTCTGACTAGAAATGATCTACAAATAAACATCACCAGAAACTTGGCTCCTTCTAGATGCCATTACTCACAGGTGGTTGGTTTGGTGCAGTTGTGTCCATGTCTAAAGTACTGTGGGTTCTCTATAATAGGGATCCTGGACATTCCAATCACCACAGAATCTAACCCAACATCCAAAGCACAGGGGCTTATAACGCCATGGTTGACATGGTGGAGGGGACTGGCAGAGTTTTCTTCCCCACTCATCACTGTTCCTGGGCCTGGAAAGCAAGAGAAAGGAATACTTTAATTTAGTATTGAACTAATAGCTATAACAAGACAACAAAATCAGCAGCCACTCTTTATTATTTGCAGTTAAACCCACCTCTGAGGAAAATAATTTTTTTAATACTTTTAATGTACTGTTTACATGAAAGAAAGCATGAAGAGCAACCCATGTATTCACACCATTGACAAGGATTAAGTGAGGAGAATTACAAAATACAAATGTTTCAAAGTTCAGAAAATCTGTTCCAACAAATTCAATTTCTACATTTTTATTTCCTCTTACATCTTCACTACCTGTGTCAAATTTATGGATTTACGGCTTGGTTTGTTCTTTTTTTACGTCTCGGCATTGCGCTACAACAGAATATAACATTAAAGCTACATAGTTTGTCTTTCAATCAAGAATCTTTACTGTCATGAAATATTGTCTAAAAATAATATAAGTGTGTGAGACTGACTCAGAATTCACGCAGATTCACACATAACATGCAGACATAGACAAGACATAATGTTCAAATCATTGAATACACTGACAACACTTCCTGGGAAGCTGAAAGTGTGCAAATAATCCTTAGCATCGGATAAGATTTAGATGTTTGAGTCAGAAAAGACAGATAGCAGTCACTTTACAGAATTATGTAAATCACTGATCACAAATGCTCCCTGAGAAGTTGAGAAGGGTGCAAATAGTCATTAGCAAAAATGTCATTAAAAAGTGCAGATGGTTCACAATTAGATCAATAACCTGTGAAACCAGCAGCATGTTCAGTGTCAAGTGTCAGTGTTCAGTGTCAACCACTGCTCACTAACAAGAGTTGAGCAATTATGCCAATGATTATCACTGTCTGAGAAAAATGAACAGCATTAACTAAAGCTGTTGAAAACAGTTAAGCAGTTATCAGCCAATTTAAAGGAATACATTCGGTAGTGTGGGGTAAAGACATCCTTGTAATGGTGTTATGCCATCGCGCTATGGCAAAATTCAGAGTGAATTTTGAACAACGTGTGACATGGGGAAGGAATCAAACTGCCCTGCTGCAGCTACAGCCCTCACAATAGAGATTCCCAGTTGCTACAAAACCTTTGCTCCCATAGGACAATCACTTTTCAGTCTTCACATCTTCTGCCTGGGACAGCTGGAGGAGAGCGTGGCTGGAACCAGACCAGCCACCATGCGGTCCTCACAAGGCCCAAATGCCCACAAGCTGCACAGAACAGGCCAGCTGTGAAACTCATCTCCCCCTGCATCAATGGAGTGACAAAAAGGGGGGGGGGGGGATTATCGTCCTCTGCGTCGGAGGACCCAACTGAGTTCGGAGATTCATCGACCAGAATCAGAAGCTGAGCTGCAGTCTAACTTCTGCGCAACCAGCCGCTCAATTAAAGTTTGTTTATTTTTGTCAGCTGTTGCAGGAAAGCGGACACGAGCCGACGCGGATCGGTCGCCTTCCCTCACCAAACGAGCTGAGAGTGAAAAGGAGCTGAAATGGCAACCGGGTCAGAGACTGCATGCAGGATCTGAGAGCTGCCTGCTCCGACCACGTTTCAGCTAGCTCATGGCCGCATGTCTACTGCTGCTACTCCTTTCGGCAGCGGGCTGCTCTCTTCCTTGGATGGCCAGAGTGAACCGAACTCACAGGAGACACCGACAGGTCTGGCAGGATCGAGGCAGGGAGACTTACATGGTTTGTGTGAAAAGTTTTGGTGTGATGCGGTTACATTGTGTTTTTAAATGATCACCACTTTTATGTTTTGTCTTTTGTGTCTTTTGCATGTAAATAGTTCCTTAGCTTAGCTTCTTTTTATCTTCATTTTGCTTAGTAGTTCTAGTTAAGTTTCACTAGCCTAGTAGAGAGGATTTGTTGATTGAAATATAGTCTCAATTCAGATAAACAGCATTCTATAGTGATGTTCTCTGGATGTTCACTTTATTTCTGTTATTAAATTTGTCACTCCTTTATTCTATGTGTGTGCGGAGTTTGCTGTTAAAAGATCGCCAGTGTTCAAATCATTCCTTTCAACCATTGTCCTGATATCAGCTCAAGAGCTGATATTTACCAGACAATACCAAACAGACAGTTATTTATTAAAAAACTTTTAAACAGTGTATAACAATACACAACAACGGGATTGTCTGAGAGCAAAGAGCAAAGTCACTGAAGGTTTATGTGCAACTGTGTTGCAGCAGGAATGACAACACACATACCTGACTAGCAACATATAAGTTCCTGACACTACTCTAAAACAAAGAAAGTTAGCAGTACTCAACACTAAACAGATCCTTTTGAATAAGGGCTTGGCAGTGTAACAAAGATATCATATGCTGTTTTTTTGTTTTGTTTTTGGTTGTTTTGCAGAACAATCACAGTTCCGGAAGAAAGATGATGATTATCATGATTTTGATCAGATTTAGCCAAGATATCAGGAAAGGGATTGTGAACCTCCACAATGTTGATTTATCCTTGAGTACAATTTCCAGATGTGTGAAGGTTCCATGTTCATACATAGAAAATTACTTTATATGCAAGTATAAATAACATGAAAATGTGCCGCCATCATACTGTTCAGGGAGCAGAATGCGTTTTGGTGTGAAATTTGTGTGGCATTACCAGAACAAAACCTTGTTAAGATGTCATGGACGGATCCAAAGTATGCCTTGCCACTGCAGCTGTGATCCCAGTTGGAAGCTTTGATTAAGAAAATATACTCCACCTCTCGCCCATTGACAGCTGGAGATAGGCACCAGCACCCCTCACAACCCCAACAGGGATAAGCGTGTAGGAAAATGGATGGATGGACCTATGACCTAAGATTTATGATTATCAGATGTGACCACCTGTGACATGTGACCTATGATTTATGACATGCAACCCTTAGGTTGTGACATGGTATTTATGACTTGTGACCAATGACTGTCTTAATGATGACCAGATGCTAGAAGGCGTGTTGAGACAATGGTCCTTATATTTAGCACATTACAGGCTTTAACCATATAATGACCACCAAACTCTGCAGACTTACACATGCATTTAGGATCTTACCCTTTAGTCATTTTGTTCTCTATAATTAAATTTTGCTATATTTAGAAATAGTACAATGTCATTATTCTTTCATATGAAAGAATCAGACTTTCTTTCAAGCTGTTATCAATATTGACGTTTTAACCATAACGTATACTTCACACATTTAAATAACTGCTTCAAGAATAGGTTTAAATTCTGTCTGTACCATTTGAACATCTCCTGATAGCGACCATCATGGAGATTACCGTATTTTTTGGACTATAACACGCTGTGGTATATAAGTTGCATCAGTCAAAAAATGCGTCATACAGAGGAAAAAACATATATAAGTCACACCGGACTATAAATCGCACCAAACTATACACATGTATTTAGACATTTGTTTCACACAGTCCAAGACTAAAAACTGACATTTATTCTGGTAAGCCAATTTATTAAATTGCATAGCAGCATCTACAACCGGACATAGAACATACCTGGGAGGACGAATGCGGTAAGTTAGCAACTTCAACCAGCAAAGTCTTATCCAGCACATTTCAGCGTAAGGGCCATTACACTGATGATTAAACCAAACTGATCTTGGTGTTATTTTCAACCAAGACATGTCAGTTAAATCCCATATTAAACAGGTTTCCAGAGTTTCCTTTTTTCACCTCAGGAATATCGGCAAAATTAGAAACATTCTGTCCAGGGGTGATGCTGAAAAACTAGTCCATGCATTTGTTACTTCAAGGCTGGACTATTGTAATTCTTTACTATCAGGAAGTCCACAAAATGCTGCGGCAAGAGTTCTGATGAAAATCAATAAGAGGGATCATATTTCTCCAATTTTAGCTTCCCTTCATGGGCTTCCTGTTAAATCAAGAATAGAATTTAAAATTCTCCTTCTAACGTATAAAGCCCTTAATAATCAAGCTCCATCATATATCAGAGCTCTGATTACCCCGTATGTTCCTAACAGAGCACTTCGCTCTCAGACTGCAGGTCTGCTGCTGGTTCCTAGAGTCTCTAAAAGTAGAATGGGAGGCAGATCCTTTAGCTATCAGGCTCCTCTCCTGTGGAACCAACTCCCAGTTTTGGTCCGTGAGGCAGACACCCCGTCTACTTTTAAGACTAATCTTAAAACTTTCCTTTGTGACAAAGCCCAGTTCTGCTGGAGGTTTTTCCTTCCCGCTAATGGGGAGTTTTTCTTTCCACTGTCGCTTCATGCTTGCAAAAAAAAAGCATTGCAAATATGATTATTGGCAATGACACAGTGCCAATAAAGTAGCTCTTGGTGACCCTTGGCTTAGTGGTTAGCCGTTGTAGCTCCATTGCTCTTGCCATAGACTTTGAACATGGCTGAGAGTCACAAGAAGCGAACCGCATTCATGTTTATGAGAAGAAGAGGAAGGACTGAGTAGAAAGAATTAAGATCAAAGTGGATTTGGGAGATTTTTTTCATGTAATCTCCCTGAAGAGCAGAAGAGCGAGGTAAGATGGTTTTGCGCATGTGCAATTATTCAAAAAGGGACTTGGGGAAACTTCCCGAAAAATCGCTGACCCCAGCTTTGAGTCAAAAATAGAACTTAAAATTCTCCTTTTTGCATATAAAGCCCTTAATAATCATTCAACATCACACATCAGAGGCCTGATTGCCCAATACTTTACTAGACTGCATGTCGACTGATGGTTCCTAGAGTATCTAAATGTAGAAAGTACCCCTGAATCATTTCTTCTGTGTTTTTTTTAGTGTAAGCTCTGTGTTCTCTAACACCCAGTCGGTCAAGGCAGATGGCACACTGAGCCTGGTTCTGCTGGAGGATTTGTCCTATAAAAGCAGAGCTTTTCTCTCCACCGTCGCTACATGCATGCTCGGTATGAGTGATTGGTACAGACCAAATGGTGTACAGAAGCACACACTGAACTCACATTGAGATCTCTCAAAGAGAGGAATATGTCCGTAAGGGGTGTTTATATGATTCTAAAATATATGTGTTGTGTATGTGAACATCTTGACCAATCATAAACCAGTCCATGTTTGTTGTCAGCCATTGGCTCCATCAGTTGTTTTGTTGGTGCTTTCCAGATGTTTCCAAAAAGCCATTATACAAAGTTATTCCTATCTGTCAGCATGACCCAAAAGGAAGCATGGTATCTATCAAACACATAAAGAATTAATGTTATGTCAAAACAGTATAATAACAATTATTTTTTCCCCGCTACACTTTTAACACAAATGTTTTTGAGTTTTTTTTTTAGTTGAGTTTGGTAACACTCACTCATCTAAAGCAAGAAAAGGTTAGTCTAATTTAATTTCTTAAACACAATAAATTTTGGTGTCTTGTTATTCAGTATAGGTAAATATTTGTCTTGAGCAATGCCAAAGAAAGACCATCACTAAATTTAAAATGAAATATGTTCCGTATTGTACAGTTAATAAAATCAATATTGTATTAAAACGGTCAAAAATTGCTTTTGCTATTCTTTCTATTGACAGACACAATTGCTGAACTTCATCATATAACATGCAATTAGACTGAGAAATGTGTTTCGTCCTTACCTTTAATGATGAGTTTGGATCGTCGTCCATACTTGTTTATCAGAACAAAAAGAAACACGAGGATTACACAGACAAACACCGCCAAGCCTACTGCCATGGAGACCTGCAGGAGGGGTCAAGTAGTTTGTTGGTGAGTCAAATCTAGAACAATTATTACATCTTTAATGTATTCAAATACAGTATACTTGACATCTGCACTCCATGTTCTGCACTAATATGCTCAAGTAAGTGACTATGATTAAAAGTTGTTTTTTATTGGACACTTCCCATCCCAATTTCTTTTGTTTTAACTGATTTAATAATAATATGGCCAAAGTGAGTCAAAGTTCATGTGACGACAGATAACAGGTGAGAGTCGTTTGTAAAAAACAACAGGCATATTTCACATAATTCTTTGTTAGTGCCTCAATTTTTGTACTCGTTATACTAATTATATGCTACAGACAAGTGGCACCTGAGGTTATCCACTAACTTCTAAATATTACTTTTAGAAATAAATATCCAACATTTGTATGACCCGTTGGTCAAAATGTCTAAGCCTTGTTTCCTTGCCTTTTGAAAAAGATTAAAAACAAATCAAACGTGTGAGGCAATACTCCAGCGACTCACCCCAAAAGGATCTTGTAAAGGTTTGTGTGGCTCCGCAGTTGGAGTTACTAGGAAGAAAGGCAAAGTTTATGGTAAACAGGTTTTGCAAGAACACTAAAAAGAAATAATTTAAATAATTTCCCTCTGGGATTATTAAAGTATTTCTGATTCTGGAGAACAAATTGTCATTATCTCCAGGTGTCTGATTTTGGATAGGCGTTTTAGTTCCTGGATTGTGCCTCCTTTGGTTCATTATACTTTAGGGTTAGTATTGTATTAGTGTTGATTAGTTAATGATTCTGCTTTTAGTTTATTCTATATCATTTTATATCATGGTCTGTTAGATTTCTTTGTTTCCTCCGTGTTTGTCCTGTCTATGATCTTCCCTCAGCTCTCTGCGCTCCATGCCTTCTTTCCTCACTTCCCCTGTCTATAAACTTCCTCCCATTCTAATGGTATTCACCTTCCATTTGTTGATTCCTCTGTTATGCTACCTCAGATTCATCATTCAGCTCATAGTTCTTTCTCTATGTCCAGCGCTTCACTGTTCAATTGTTTCTTTAAAATTAAATATTCTCAAATCACTATGGGTCCCCTGAGTTACTGTCTTCAGTTTGGTCCAGCTGCCAGCTTCCAGAACATAACACCAATAGAGTTGGACCAAGATAGAGCTGCGTTCATCTTTATACATTCAAATGCCATGGCTGGAGGGAACCCCGGAGATCCTAATCTGGCAAGTCAGATTGATAATATATGTACCACTCTCGGTTTAGTTCTACACTTCATCAGTCCTGATGGGCCTGTTGCCATCAACTCCGTTTGGGGAAAGGAACATTCGACCGATCACGATATCATGTATGTTAAAAATGCTCAATATGCTTCTTGCTGTTCCCCCTTCCAGTATGAAATCATGAATTGTGACAAAACAGACGTGATAGCAGTAGCTACACATGTGTTCCCCTGTGTGTAGAAGAGGTGGATAGGAGGCAGGACAGAGTGGAATTGTCACCCTGATGTATAAGAAATGGGAGGAACAGCTGAAACAAAAAAACGACATAACGTCCAAACTACAGCACAGACGATGTCTAAAAAAATGTAGGAAGTATGTGCATTAATCGCGCAATAAAAAAATGTATGTAGTTAAAAGAAAACTGCATTAACATGTATTTATTTGTCAACTTTGAAAGCCCTAGGTTTTTTTCAATGTTCGACTTACCATGCCACCTTTCATTCATGAACTCATAACTTTGTTAAAGTATCACCTGTAGTGTGCCTTTTTTAACTACACAATTACATACTGGGTTCATGGAAGGGGCAAGCGGTTTACCACAGGAATGACTGGGGAGATGTCCATTTTTCTCTTGAGCAAATTTTGGTCCCCCACCCAGGCAGCCATGGTGCCCTACGTGCCGTATGTGACACAGGTGGGCAGAGCGTCGCCACTGGTAGGACGGAGTAGGAAATGGACAGATGGATTGAGGCCTCAGCTGCAGTGATTCTTCCACTTCCCTAGTCTGTGACAGAAAAGCTATTACCTTCTAGTGGTTCAGCACCTTTGGAAGCAATCACCTACCCCTCTTGGACAACATTTAGGCACACTTATTTAGCCTGAATGACATTGTGATATCCTTCCTGTATATCCTGGTCAAGTAGATCAGAGAGTCTATGTCTTGCCCCTTCAGAAGCCAAAAAGTTTGATCAAGTCCACATTTAACAAACCAGGAATATGTCACGTCAGTCAAAATTTGATCCAAATGGCCAGAAAGAATAGCAGAAGTGAGAAAGAGGAAGAAGCACTGAATTTTACAAACTGACTGTTCACAGTCAATTTCATAACCATGGCAGACTGAGATTTAACATTATTTTCATTTTTCAAAGCAGTCTTTGATAGGTCAGAACACAATGTAAAAGAGGTGTCAGTTTAGAAAATAATAATTTATCAGATTTTATTTACAAAACTGCACTCTGCTATGCAGTTGATGGAAAAATATTTACTGGGATTAAGCTATCGAAAACATCTCATAGTTGCCAAGCAACATTTAGCATCTTTCCATTGATATCTTGAATATTTGTCTTTGGTGATGAGCTCCAAGCAGGGTTGGGCCAAGACATGAGCAAACTAAGCCGCTGTGCAGCTTCCTTTCTATGTAGCTTAGACAGTTTTGAAATTGGTGCCTAAACACTACAATAGGATTCATGAAAATGTACTTACCATAATCGTAATCTGAATCCATTGAAGAAGCAAATAGGGAAGACAAATGCAAACTGTAAGGCAATGTACAAACAATACAAATATTCAAATATTTATAGTAGAAAAATTAACATAAACGATAATATATAAAAAGGGTTGTTCTGTCCAACTACCATACAAAAATATTATATATTATGTCCTCTTCCAGATATGTGAGTGGTTCAATACTACAAACTATTGAACCACTACAAACCTAAGTGGAGGTTGGGGAGAGCATGTGATTCATTCACATGAACTGCCACAATGCCAGTTTCCAATGTCTTTTCCAAGTGAGACCATCTTCACCTTGAAAGCTGGTTCACTTAAGATGACTTAAGTGAACCAGCAGGCAGAAGTAACAAAAGGTGTCACAGTTAGAAAACTGGTGTGGCAGTGATAGTGGGTCAAAAAGCAGATCAGCAGAGCTGATTGAATATTATGGAGTGTTTCTGTGTAATCTGACCCAATCTGTATAATATGATTGAACTTGATTTTGTAAAGTGCCTTGAGATGACATGTTTCATGATTTGGCGCTATATAAATAAATTGAATTGAATTGAATTGAGTTTCTCTTCATTTCATATTTGAGATTTTTACTGTAGATTCTAATTGTTTGATATACAATATTTACCTTTTTTTTTTCTTGCTTTGATTCTGCCTCCAAATTGCATCTGCCGTCTATTAACATTTTGGTCCTCACAATACAATTAATGATACATATTGCAGCACAATATTATCCTAGTTATTTATGACAGCATTGGAAAAAAAGGGGATCTTGAAAAACCCTAAAAAAAACTTTAATTACCACCAGAGAAACACATTCCCATAAGCTGAATAGTTCTTTCTAATGTCTGGAGAAGTAGCCAATCATTACTTACACTGAATATAAAAGGGATACAATTATTAAACATATTAGGTTATAATTCCACTAGACATAAGCTCTCGATATTTTGACAGTCACATCTTACCAGAAGGGGGCATTTCAAGGAAGTGTCCATACACTGTCCTGTTGACCACACCCAGATAGTTGATTGCTTCCAAGGTATAGTTGCCATTATTATAGTGCGTTGGGTTTTTAAAAAGAAGGCACCCCTCTATGTCATCACGGAAAACAGCCATATCAGGTCGAATGTACTCACTGTGGAAAATTTCCTGAAAGGGTAGAATAGAATTGAATAGATTAGAATGGAATACAAATAGCGTAATGTCAGGCTAATGGAGGCACACACATACACATAAAAAGAGCAATAATAATAATAATAATGATAATACTAGATAAGACTGAATGTACAGTAAGGTCAGAATTGCATCTTGTGAAAAAGAGCACACTCAGAATCTAAGAAATATGAAAATAACAAAAGATCACCAATGTCACAGTCTTTATTATCAGTTTAATCTGATTAACAGTTATTTATATTATATATATATATATATATATATATATATATATATATTCTTTATATATATTTATATATTGAGAGCATTTTTGTACATAATATAAAAATTCCTCTGTAGGCTACAATATTCTTCCTATCATTTATTTATCCATAATAAAATGATGCTACTAGAGCTGCGCCTTTAACCCCTTGGGCCGCTAAAACAAATTGATTAAGTCTGTTTTCCACAACCTATCAGATTATATGGCTCTAGAGGGCACTGTTTCACTGACTCCTCAAGAACAAACGTAACGTCCTTCAAGTGCACAGACTCAATACGCAATCTCACAGCCCCAAAATTAAAAACTACAAAACATAAGCCTCCGTGACAACACTGTTAAAGGAAAGAATGTTATGTTATTTGATATTTTTTATAATGAGCAGGTCATTTTGTTTCATATCAGGTATCCTACATTAACTTATTTCAATTTGTTTTAGATTCTATGCTTAATGTTTTTAAATGCAAATAATGTTCGTATTAATCATTGATGCCACTATTAAAATCTAATATGGGGTGAACATATTTTTGCAAAGGCTGACTCCTGAAAAAGCTTCATCCTTCTAATGCTTTTCTTTCAGGAATTATGGAGTGAAAAAGTGAATAAATGTATGAATACAGCAACAGTATTGTTCATCTAGCTATACTGTTTTCTACTAATTTCAGATTAGATTGAGGTTGTAACCCTAACCCAAGGATCCAGGAGGTAAACAAAGACCCTTTTCTGCTCAGTGATACTTTACAGCTGATTTAGAGTGATCTCAGGGCATTCCCGTGATAAAAGGAAAACATAGTGCATGCAGTGTGTTCTCGGTGTGTCTCAGGGTCTCTACAGACTGCATATGATTAGTGAGAATAATTTCAAAGGTCTAAAATGAATGATTGCCTTATTACAACAAAACTTGTTTTACCTTATTTTCATGAAACCATCTTAATGTTGGATGGGGTGAACCCCGAACAGTAAACTCTATGCATGTGTCATGGCGGCGTTCAGGCTCCTTAAGCTTCACAATGGAGGGAGGAACTAAAGGGACAGAGGAAAAGAAGACCAGTGTCAAATTTAGTTCTTAAAAATGTTTTGAGGTCACTTACACTCATTGCAAACCATTTTGTTTTTTATTATTGTTAATTTATTTAAGCATTCACACTTTTTTTTTTTTTTTACTTTTTTAATCTTTAAAACAACAAAATGAATTTACATTAGTCATCTATATGCAGAGAACTAGCAATTCCTGCTGTTGAATACATGCGGTTGCCATTTGGGAGCTCTGAAAAATATAAGTACTGGTCACGGTTTTTGGTATGTGTGATAGAAGCAAAGGACTCCAAATCAGAAGCACCCGGAAAGCCATGGCAAGTCTAAAAAGATAGAGGAAAAAAATCTTGTTTCCTGTTGGTGAAAGCTGTCACAGTGGCGGTTTGCAGCTAACCTTTTTTTGTATGATTACCTAGTGTACTTTTTTAATATACTTTGTATATATACAAATGAGAGTTATTAATCTGTTTTCCATTGTTTGAAAAAATGACAATGTGAATTCTGTTCGATTCTAATGAGGAAAATAAAGCTGAAATATTAATGGTAGAAACAAATTTGGACTTTGAACCTCTGAAGATCTCACGTTTGTGGTCTTCACAATTAACAATTGAAACCTTTGTGATATCCAGTCAATCAAGGCAATTTAAAATCAATATGCTACTCTCCCGATGATTTTTACCACAATATGATATGTCCAAGCACTGTTGAGTAGAATGCTTTCATTCATATTCAGTGCTCATTTCTGGCTTCATGGAATTTGGTCAAAAAACTTTTTTCATTATCTAACATGATTTTGAGCTACTGTGGTAAAATATAATTGTAACCATTTAATGTTAAATTTAATCTGGTCTAATATCTTTGTTTGTGTTGTATGTATCAACTTACAGTGAACAATTAGGTGAACAGAAGCTTTGGCTAAGCCTACGATGTTGGTAGCAGTGCAAGTTAGCATGAAATTGTTGTCCTCCCTGCTAACGTTGACCAGTGTTATGTTGATGGAGTGAATACTGTTGTTATATACTTTAGCCTGGAGGGACAGCAGAAAACAAGAAAACAGACAAGTTGACAAAAGCAACAAACCTCTGATGAAAACAAAACGGGATCAAAGCTTCATAAAAAAGAATTGGTAAACAGTATGCTTAGTGGCCAAAAAGCCTTCCAGTGAAACATCAGTGTGTTCATGCAATACTGATTGATTCAGAGCACTTTATAATCATCTCAGGCCGACTTCACACTGACTATGCTCCATGTCTGCTCCATCATCCATTTCAAAATGTCCCGTGCGGCTATCCAAATTGGATATGTGTAGGATCCGTTCATGCATCCAGACAGCCCCACCCCTCCCCCCTTTATTTGTTAATATACCGCAACTGCTTTACACATACTGTCTGACCTTCTGTCTGACTCATGTGGTTTTTAGAAATTTCAGCAATTTGCTCCATCATCCATCAAAAATAGACTTGATCTATATTTTGGACAAACAACAAAGGAGGGTTGTCTCATGCTGTGGGGCCACAGAGCTCCACAGCATGCCTGCCCCACAGAGCCTGTGACTAGAATGGCTTCTATTTGTGACCAGAGTACACACGGATGATGGAGTCTGTGGGAATGAGGGATCAGGGTGGATGTTATACAGTGTTTTGAAGTTTCATAATGTAAAGCAGAAGCAAATCAGAAAGCCCAAGTGACATTAAATTATTATTCATATTAATTTCACTATATCAGGTCTCTGGATCAGACCAAGTTTGCTAGTTATCAATGTAGCCCATTTTTCTTTCGGGACACCACCTAGACAACCAGCAGTTGAATGATGACATGCGGCTAAACATGTCATCACTGTTCAGATCAGGCAGGGGACCAGAGAAAATTACAGAGTCCAACATTGTTTAACAAAGTTACACACCATATTTTTAAACTGAATACACACTGTATTTTTAAACTGATTTATCATAATATGACAAGAGAGCACAGTAGTTTAAGTTTGTGTATTTTCATAAAAGGATAAAAAGAAAGACTGAACTAAGGACCTTGCTGCTGCAATCTGAAAGCATAATTATGGCCAGAAGACAAATAGTCAAGAACAGATTTTAAACAAACAAATCATGTTATCAGCCAGATCTCAGAGCAGACAGGCATCATTCTTTGTCAGAAAATGTCTGTTGTTTAATCAGGTGATTACTCACAGAATGCACCAAAAAACATGTGCAGCATGTTACAGATAAGGGACATTATGTTTTTGAAACACATAACCCTCTGTATTCTTTTGCCTATAAAGCATCTTAAAGTAGCTACATGTTTCATAGGCAGAGCAGGCAATTATGATATTCACATAACAAAAGGGGGAAACAGATGTATCGACACAGACACCAGATCAGCTGCCATTATCCAAAGGATTCCTTGATCAATGCGTGCTTCTTTGCTTTTTTGTGTCTCTGCTCTGTCTTCTCTAATCCCCAGTTGTCCACTGTTGCTTCATGCTTGCTCAGTATGAGGGATTGCTGCAAAGCCATCGACAATGCAGACGACAGTTCACTGTGGATCTATGCTCTTTCAGGAGGAGTGAAAGCTGCTTGTCAAGACTCAATGCAATCTGCTGGGAATCTTGGATAGGAAGCTTTTGACCTCTATTGTACTCATTACTGGAGCTCCCCAAAGCTGTGTGCTAAGTCAGGCTGTCTATTTTTTATTCAAGCATTCATCTTGATTGCAACATATACAGCACAAATGTGGAATTTATTCAAAAACTAACAGATTAAGTTTAAAATACTTCTAAGATGTACCCACTGTATAATCTCTGCATGTGAGCGAGTGCATAATACATACCCCTTGTGCAGTGATAGAGTGAAAGTCTTTAACAGGCCAGTCCACCTCCGGTATTGGCAATCCAGAACCATTGCAGATCACTGTTACCTGACTACCTTCAACAACCGTTAGGTTGCTGTGACTAACACTGACAACAGGTAGGTCTGTAATAGAGAAGTAGAAGTTGTGTTTAAAAATTACAAAACATCTGATCAGGGATAAATTGGGATTTCTCATGCAAGTGCACAGATACGAGCCTTCAAATTTTCCATTGAAGTTCATTGTATAGTACAATATAGTCTTAAAGTTCTTTTGTTATTAGAAACATAGTCTGCCTATAAAGACATACATGAGAGAGGAGGTGAAACACTGACACTTGAAATCAATGTGCAGTTGTGCCTAATAATATGTGACTCCTTCTCGGTCAACAAGGTTAAGGCCTATCAACTATTGAATGTAGCTGGTATTTTCTTCCACAAGCTGGAAAGTCTTTTTGAGTAATTAAAGATTCCAACATAATAAGATCAAACACAGTACATTAATGCAAGTTTTTCAGACGTCTTTGCCATGGTCTGGAAGAGTTGTCCTTGTTTATTACAGGTTTAAATTGGCAAATAAAAATAATCTACACTCCTTTGTATCCCTGGAAATCAAGAAGAACATTTGCTAAGCGTGACTATAGAAAGGATTTAAAATGAATAGAAGTCAAGGGAAGTCAAGGCAATGTCCTCAGTTTGTATTTAAAACAGGGATGTGAGTGTTTTTTGTTCAGGATTGTGCAAACAAATTAACAAGTAAACACCAATACCAATATAAACAAATTAGTTAAAAAAAAAAAAAAAAAAAAAAAAAAAAAAAAATATATATATATATATATACATATATATATATATATATTTATATATATATATATATATACATATATATATATATATACATATATAGATATATATCTTGGGAGAGAGAAAGAGAGAGATAATGCACAACCAACAAGTGTATTTTCTACAAGTGTATAACAGTACATTCTGTTTTGATTAAGAGAACAAGCTACCAAACCGCCCTCCCCACACCCACTCTCTCCGTATAATAATACATAGAGCGAAAATTTTATTTAGCATATACATGTTAATTTAAAGAGCCAAAAATAAACAAAATTATTGAAAGAATTGAAACAAAATACCAAAGATTAACACAGATCAGTCTCTCTGGTCCAATTTTGCTAAAATATCAAGGAAGGGAGTTCACATCTCATCAATATCTAATGATATGTTGAATGGAAAATCTTTTCAGGAGTGCAGTACGACACCGGTTCGTTGATCCAATATTTCTGGTTTGGAGGTTCTGAGATTTCCAGTTTTTAAGTATACACTTATTTACCGCAGATGATGCTAGCAAAACAATGTATCTCTTCAAAGGAAGTAGCTTCAGAAATGTAACATCTCCAAGTATCCACATTTTAGGGTCAATATCCATAGAAAGTCCACACAGCTCTTATGTTATTATGATCACATAATTCCAGAAGGTTTATAGCTGTACACAACTCCAAAGCATATGGAGAAGATTCCCAACAGATATCCCACACCTCTGGTGTTTGTCAGTAATACCAACATTTATACATCGGTATAGTGCATAATATATGTGGTGAAAAATATTAAATAAAATGTGTCTATGTTTAGTGGAAACCAAAACTGTCTGGGATGAATGAAGTAATCTGCTCACCGCTGAGGCCTACCCGAAGCTCACAGACACGCAGCCTTCCACAGTGGCTGCATCCACAGAACCCCCCCCCACACACACACACACACATATATGACGTTCTTCTTTAATGTAACAGATTACAAGTTATTGTCAGGACCAGAAAAAGAGGACCCAGAATTCAACCAGGACAAGCGGCAGACATTTAAAGACAGTTTATTAGTATCTAAACTGCAGCAGGTTGCGGGTGAGCCATCAGCGTCTATGGCAGGAACCTCTGGAAGCGGAGACAACAGATTAGTGACCACAAAGGTTTTACGGGGTGGTTCAGTCACTGAATTGACCGTCACTAACCTTCTCATGATCCGGGGATTTGCAGGGAAAGTGAGCACTGGCTCTCGCTGGTGGACCAGGACACTGACACCTCTTGTTGTGATTCAAAGTCTGGTCAGAGTTACTATCAGGTGGATCTTTACTGAAATTCGGTGGTCAGAGGACAGGCAGAGGGTCAGAACCGTGAGGACTACAACAGGCAGGATGATCAAGGGGAATTTCCACAATCCAGGATCCGAGAGGAGGTCTAGTGTCAGAACCAGAGACCCAGGGAAAATCCAATGCGGAATCCAAGGCAGAGTCAGGGCACAGATCCAGGTCTGGTAACAGGCAGGCTATCAGATCTGACGGGTTAGGCAAACCCAGAGTATCAGGAAGCAGAACAGGTCAGGTAACAGGCAGGCAGGTAGACAGGATACAGAGTGCTGGACTAAACTCACGGGGGGCTCGTAATATTAATTTTTTCCCCCCGTGTGGACTATTTTAGTTTTCAGCTAATACACACAAGATGCCTCTTTACACCCCAGAGGAGTTAGACCTCTGAGGAAAAACGCTGTTATAGAAAGAATTCAACATGAAGTGGATATGGAGAACAACCACCCAATTCCAGCTAATCAGCAAAATCTGCCTGCCTTCACTACAGAAGACTTTGACAAGCTTCTACAGAAAATAGCAGTTATGGAGCTGAAAATCCGCCCACTCAAAGTAAATTTTGATGTAAATGCCGCATATGGAAATGAAACAACCCTGCCTGTGATTCTGAACTATGACCACCAGTCCAGCAACTAAGCAAACAAACATTTCCCTGAGGAAAATGAGAATAAACCCACCGGCAGCCATCCCTGGATCACTCTGGGCACAAGGCCAAAACCCCACACCTAGACAAAGAAGCTGGCTGATATTACACAGAAGTGTACCAAGACAAGTGAAACAACAACGGGCTGTTCTCACAACAATTGGCAGGAGTAAACCTCCTGCAAATGTTGGAATACTATTCCAACACAGATTTGCTCCGATCCAACATGAAAGCCAAGAAGATCATAACAACAATCAAAGGTATGTCAACAGCCCTTACTCTAAGCTACCAGAGAAAAAACAAGACAAGGGCAAAGAACACTAGTATTGTGCAATGGATCTGTAAGTGGAATTAAACACTTCTGTAACAAGAAGAGGACAGCGGTGTTGATCTATAATTCTTGAACTATGGCCTGGTATCTGATGTATCAGACATCCCTCCAAGCATCATGAAAGAACGTCTGACTCTGGAAAAACTCATAGTACAAGCCGAAGCCTTTGAGTGACGCTGTCTGGATAAGAAAATCAGAAGTATTGAAGAGGATTACATTTGTCTACTAAATTTAGTTCATGGCCAAGGTGTTTCTCAGTGTCCTTCATGTGCCCATTAATCGTGAAGATGAGATTTTTGAGTGAGTTCTGATACTAATCAAATGGCTGAAAGAAACATGCAGACAAACAGCTGTAACATTCATAGACAACTTTAACATCTTTTGGGAGAAAAGACATCTGTGCACCAGAGATGGTTTCTCTCTAAAAAGGTAAGGTCCAAAACGGCTGATTTAAAAAGTGTTCTATTCTGTGAACCATGCCCCTTCAGCTTTGTCCCAAAACAAATCTTAGCCAGTGGCAAAATAAATAACAAGCCCAGTACAGCCCGAACAAGCCAGGATAAAGATAACCAGAAAGATGTCACAGAAAGAGACTACATCAGAATTACAGGAGGATTGGACTCTGATCTCAACAGGACAAAAAGAGGACTCCCCTTTAACTGGCACCGAGAACCCAAAACTTCCATCCCCACAGACACCAGTCCAGACCTCACCAACCTCCCCTTTTTCTCCACAAAGCCCAGATGTACCCTTCCTGGATTTTGCAAACAACATGAAAGAGTTTTTTTTTTTTAAGATTGGCCTACTGTCAGGATTTGGGATAAAGGATCAAAGCGGCAACATAGAGAAAATAATATTTTAATGATCACGAAAACATTAAAATAGACAACTCACGAAATAACAATGTAGGGAAGGAAAACAGATGATGCAACACAGGAAGAACAAAAACCCAGAACTTAAACACAACTGTGAATCAACAGAAATTGCTCAACACAGGTGAGTGGGATTAACTAATTTACACAAACATTAAAGCATCATGGCACTTCCCCCCACGCAATCCCCCCCCCCTTCCAGGGCAGATTGCAGGCACCCACTAGACAAGAGACTGACGGTGTGGAACCTTCGAGGCCGGCAGCAACAGAGACCACTGAGATCAGCAACAGAGACCACTGAGATCATCCTCTGATAATACTGGAGACCACTGGAAAACTCCTCTGAAGATTAGAGACCACAAGGAAACTCCTCTGATGCCTAGAGACCACTGAAAACCTCTGAAGAAGACTGTAGACCACTTGGAACCTCTGAAAAAGACAGGAGATCACTGGGAATCTCTGAAGAAGACTGGATACCACTGGAAACCTCTTCTGAAGAAAACTGGAGGCCAATGGGAAACTCTTCTGAAGAAGACTGGAGACCACTGAGAACCTCCTCTGAAGAAGACTAGAGACCAATGGGAACCTCAAAAAAAGGCTGGAGACCACATAAATCCTCTGAAGAAGACTGGAGACCACTGGGAACCTCTGAAGAAGACTGAGGACCACTGAGAACCTCTAACAGGAATCCAATAGAGAATCCCAGAAGAAGCCTTGGACCTGTCATGCTGGTGTCATCTGCAGCCAAGACAGGGGCCTTGACCACCCAAACAAACTCACAGACCTCGGGTTTTGCAACACAAGACATGTCTACCTGGACATCCTTGTCGGAGACCTCGGGGTGAGGCGGCTGCAGCTTCAGGTGATTAGGTGGCTCGGAGGCCATCAGTCTTCTCGGAGCCGGTGTTGGTGCCGTCAGGCATCTCGGAGCCGGCGCCGGTGCTGACCACCGGTGAGGGGCATCAGCCCTGGTAAGTGAGGAGTTTCTTCCTCTTTGTCGGCCGGTATACCAGGACCTTATGCCCTGCTGTGGAGAAGAGTTGTAGCAGGTACCAGGAAGAGGGATGGCCAACCTTGAGCCCCAACCCGGCGATCACCGCTCTGCCACCTCAAATGCCCAGTGTATGTTCTTCTCCACTTGTCAACAGAAGTATTCCACTCCTGTTGCCTGTTCCTTCTCTTGGTTGCATCGTTCTGCCAAGGTTTGGGGGGAAGTGGCAGCAAGACAACGGCAGGCGCATACTGAAAATAATAATATTTTAATGGAGCCAACTCACATAATACACAACTTAGGAATGGGGAACGAAAACAGGGAACGAAAACAGACAATGCAACACAGGAGGAATGAAAACCCAGAACTTAAATACAACTGGGAATCAATGGAAATTGCTCAACACAGGTGAGTGGTATTAACTAATTAATGCAAACATTCAAGCATCATGACACCTACAGTTTACATCCTCCACATAGCGAATCTGACAACCCTAGCAGAGTCCCCAATCCTCCTCTGCTACATATCAAGAAACATGCCTGTGCTCAAGACTTTCAGATGACCTCTCTGTGATACACACCGGGCCTTAGCAGAAACCTTATCAGACGTGATAGTTTCCAGCATCAGCTTGGGCCTTTTGTCAGAGATAGCTCTGATAAATCTGTGATGATACATGGCAGAAATAACAAAATCAAAAGGATAACAAACAGGAATAAACAACCATACTTAAAATTCATAAATTGTGAGATGCAACCTGCTACAGAGAAAATATCAACCACTAAGTCATGTAAACCGGCTTTATTAAGCATTAGATCTCTGTCAGGAAAATCACTTTTAATCAATGACTTCATCACTGACAATAATCTTGATGTTATGTTTTTAACAGAAACATGGTTACATGAACTTAACAAAGCACCTATTCTGATAGAGTCGACTCCTCCAAACTACAATTTTCTTTGTGAGAGCAGACAGCAAAGGAAAGGTGGAGCAGTGGCAACAAGTGTAAAAAGGTGTTTCTGGAAAAATTCTACTCGTTTGAATATTTGTCTCTCCAGGCAAAGAGCCTGGTACAAACTGTGTTCTTAAATGTTTACAGGCCTCCTAAATCCAATTCAAACTTTTTTAATGATCTTAGTGATCTCCTATCTGTGATTTGTGTTGATTACAACTGTTTGATTGGTGTGGGAGACTTCAACTTTCACGTTGACAACCTTGAAGACAGAGGTGCAAAAGAACTGTGTGACACACTTAGAAACTTTGGTTTAAATCAACATGTTAAACAGCCAACACACAAACAGGGACATATTTTAGACTTAATCATCACTAAAGGTCTAAACACTTCCAAAGTCAATGTGACTGATGTTGCCAAATCTGATTACTTTTCTGTTACCTTTGAAAGCATAATTTCCAAAGACTCATTCAGCCAAAGGGACATCATAAGAAAATACATTGTTATTATTGTTATGCCACGGAAACTTTAATTAGGTGCCGCCATAGCAAATGCAGGGGGAGGCAGTCCCCTGCCTCCCCCTGCAGGGGCCTTGACCACCCAAAAGGTGGCTCCTTTTTTTGTGAAAAAGGAAAGTTTTAAGCCTAGTCTTAAAAGTAGACAGGGTGTCTGCCTCACGGACTAAATGTGTGAGCTGGTTCCACAGGAGAGGAGCCTGAACACTAAAATACCAGCCTCCCATTCTACTTTTAGAAACTCTAGGAACCACCAGCAGACCTGCAGTCTGAGAGCGAAGTGCTCTTCTAGGAACATACGGGGTAATCAGAGCTCTGATATATGATGGAGCTTGATTATTAAGGCCTTATACTGAGAAGGAGAGTGATGTACTCTGTTAGGAACATATGGAGCAATCAGATCTTTGATCAATGATGGTTGATTATTGAGGGCTTTATATGAGAGAGGGAAAAAAAATTAATTCTATTCTTGATGAACATGACTGAAGAACACACAACTGCATTAGTTAAACTTTATTTTATTTCATAATGTATTAAAACATTTCTATAAAATGTTTATTCTTACCACAGTTGGTGATGTTCATGTCCTGCAGGAGTATTTCTGTGTCTGCAGTTGAGCAGGTTAACTGTTGACTGCTAAGGCCTTTCTCTCCTCTCTGGTGCCACAGCTGCAGCCAGCGGATCTCACAGCCACAGGAAAATACAACATCTTCTACATGCCTGCAAATACAAGAGTACTGCCCCTGTCAGTACAATGCTGAACTTCAAGTTATGGATATTAGCAAACAAAATAACACAACAAGCAGTCTCCAAACTATTTTAGTCAGTTTTTGTCAGAGATAGTTATTGAATGATGCTAAAGTGGGTAGGAGCGTTAAAGTAATGACAGATTTTAACAAACTTACTCAAAACATAAAACAAAAGGTATGGGTGCACATTGAAACTGAATGGATATGATGTCGGTTTGTAAATTTAAAAAACTGGAAGTATTTCCTATTTTGGAATATTTTTTTTAAGCAGAGTAACTGGAAGCCTTTGTTGCAGGTTATAATATTCATTTGATTGTGTTAATATTAACACTAATTGTTGTGGTTATCTGCATTGATTTGGCTTGATTTGGGGTATGTAAGGAATATAGTTGGGCCCTGTGACTGGAGGAGGGGTGCGTTGGCGCCAGAATCAAGAGAGTCCACTAGTGGGACCAGTGCGCCCTTTTATACACTCAATACAAGAGTAAGTGAAAGCGCACTGAGTTCATCGTGTGATCATTCCTTCTCTTACATTTGTCCTTTTAAAAGAGGGCTAACACCTTTACTTTACAAGTATAAAAAAACAGTAAATGTAACATACTTCATGATTGAAAGTACATTCTTTTAAAAATATCACACTGTGTCACCATAAATCCACTGTTTGACTGAGGTGAGTGGGAGCCAGAGCTCATCTCACTAAATCTTTTACTACCCATTGTTAGAAAACTGGATTTTTGTGATGTAAAAAACAAGACCATGGCAGATCATTTCAAACCTTTTTCTATATTTATCTGGCAGAAGTTACCATTAGACAAAAATCCAGAAGTCGGGGAAGCAGAACCTCCCAATATCATGCTTAACACCAATGAACCAACTTGGAAGGAGGTCCGGCAAGTAGTTAAAAAGGCACGAACAGGTTCAGTCCCAGGTCCCAGCAGCCTGGGATTGAATACCATACAGGGTATATAAGAAATTACCAAAGCTTCTCCAGCAACTGTGAAGCTCTTATGGAAGATCTGGAAAAAGGCACTTTACTAGTAAGCTGGCAAAAAGAAGAAGTTTCTTCGTCACAAAATTCTGCTAATTCTGCAAATATAAGTCAATTTGGAACTATTTCCTTTCGGGGTCTGGGAAACTTTGCGTGGTAGTTTTCTTCTTCCTCACAGTGGTAGTTCTGACTCTGACAGCCTTGTGCTCTGTTCTCCAGATTCCGGCCTGGGCACTCCTTATCCTTTTTCGGCTCAGTTTCCCAGCATCCGAACCCACCTGCAAATCTTCCAGAGGACTCTGTGGTTCTCAAGTCCCAGCTGGTAGCCTCCAAGTTTTTCAGTCCTTGTGCGATCGCGCCCTGCTCACCCTCCACCTTGCTTACCTTCTCAAGATCTGGATCCATTTGAAGACTCACCTGCCTCCTGGAACAGACCCCACTCATTGCTCCTTGGCGGATCTCAACCTCCACCCCAAGTCTCTGCTGCCCCGGTTCGAGCTCCCATTTCCCGATTTCTGACAACTTGCATAATTTCCCTCAATAAACCTTTTTAAATCTCCTGAGTGTGTACTGTATGTGGATTAGATCATTGGCAAAAACCATGACAGAACACTCTGGTAAAGTTGACCCAGCAGACACGCTGAGGAGAGCTTTTCAGATCTACAACAACAGCTTCAATCCCAAGAAGTGACTCTCCGAGCTGTGCTGGATCAACAGATTAAGACACAGCAGCAACCCAATCAGGTGACAATGCTCCTGCAGCAAACATCAGTGCATCACTCCACTTATTCTGTTCTGTCTCTCCTCGAGGTTGGTCGTTTTTTCTTCAGCTCTCCAGAGCTCCTTATCTGCTATTACCCTGCCCCCATTCTCCTGCTATTTGCTTCGTCTGTGTCTTTTGTGCCATTTCTTCATAGCAACCGAAAGCTCTAAGGCAATTATGGATCTCGTCAGCTGGTCTCTCAACGCTATTGATCAAATTTTTTCAACTGGAAAGCAAAGGACCGGGGAGCGTGCCTGTCCCGACTGAACTTTTTTTGCGGGATACATCTTGGACCCGTGGCAGAAATGGTCCACGGTGTGCCTCTCAATTCTTTCTGTTGAGGATGTCGAAGATGTCTACTTATTCGGATTTATGATACTTGGATTCCTCATTTTTGGTCTTGGAGGATATTTAATGTATCAACACCTACAGAAGCTGCTGGCGGTAAATATGGCCCTGATGAGACTGCCAGTGGCAGTCGACGCGATCACGAGGTCGTTGAATGAACAGAACGGACGGCTTGATAAGCTGACCGCGGTTGTGGTCCACAGAGGTGAGGTGGGATAAAACCTGGAAGTGTGAACGTTACTAGCCCATCGATTGGATTATTGGAATATTGGATCCTGGAGCCAGCAGCGAAAAGACTCTAAGGCTGACAGAAAAGTTGGTGTCAGCTTGTTTCTCAAAACAAATTCTGTTTTCTTCAAATCGGACTCCCCGCTATCAAATTCTCCCTGGTTGTTATGGCGACATCGCACAAATTCCCTGCTACCCCACATTCCTGCGGACATCTGTGGAGGAGTCAAGCTGCAGCGGGATAGTGACAGACTTTCCATCAAGGACACTTGCCTGCCGGAGGACGGCCTTCATGGACATACAGATTTCCACACAACATGCACCCAGACACACATATGCTCACAAATACAGATGACTTTTACCCGACCAGACTCAAATGTTTACCTTCTGCATATATGTGTCTCGTCATTGATTGTGCTTTTTGTGCAAATGAGTTTTTTTTGTCGGATGCTTCACATTTTGTGCACCTGTCTTTTTTTCTTTCCCTCCACTCGCCCAGTGTAAATCTTTTTTCAACAGATCTCAAGGCAGCGCCTAGGGACCCCGTGTAAAGCGGGGTCTGGGGCAGTTCGGGGAACGCACCTCACGGCTGCGCTATTTAGCAGCGGCCGACTGGGTGTGTTCCTGGCAACGCAAGGCCTCAGTCAATCGTTCCCCCAAAATGTTTGTTAAGTGTATGTGATGGACGGTTGTACTGGAACTGAAATTTCGATTGTAATGCAAATTGCAGTTGACTAATAAAATTGATTGATTGATTGATTGATTCCCCTCTAGATGGCACTACCAGTTCTCCGGTCTCACAGCAGATGTCTCACACTTGTGAAATAACCTCACCTAACCCTGATACATTTTCTGGAGAGGTTGGTACTTGTGGAGGATTTCTCCTACAATGCTCATTAGTGTTTAACCAGTCACCCCAGTCGTTCCCTCAGAACTATGCTAAGATTTCCTTTATTCTTGGGTTACTCGCTGGTAAAGCTTTATGATGGGCAGAGGCCCGCTTTGCCGATCACAACCGCTTTGGATGTACTTACGATGAATTTATGCAGGAATTTAAATTGACTTTTGCTAATAAGAATGACCAAACCAGCATGTCTCGCCAGTAATGGTCTTTAAATAGTCCTGGGGCCCCTCCTCTTCATCATCTACCTCCTTCCTCTTGGCAATATCTTCCGCAAATTTAACATCCACTGCTATGCCGATAACACCCAGCTCTACCTCACCACGCAACCATCGTCCTCTCTTCCGCCCACCTCCCTGGTTCACCAACAACTTCCTTCAATTAAACAGTAGTAAAACTGAGGTTCTCCTCATCGGCACCAAATCATCTCTTTCCAAAACCGACAGCTTCCCACTTATTATTGACAGCTCCTCCATCTCACCCTCCCCCCAGGTTAAGAGTCTGGGTGACATCCTCGATAGCACCCTATCTTTTCAATCCCATATCAATAACATTACCCGGTCTGCCTACTTTCACTTAAGAAACATCAACCGCCTCCGTCCCTCCCTTACCCCACACACTGCTGCTATACTTGTCCACAGCCTCGTCACCTCCCGACTGGATTACTGCAACTCTCTCCTCTTTGGCCTTCCTCAGAAATCACTCCATAAACTACAACTGGTCCAGAACTCAGCTGCTCACATTATAACAAGGACTCCCTCTATCCACCACATCACTCCGGTCCTCCGACAGCTTCACTGGCTCCCTGTGCAGTTCCGCATTCAATATAAAACTCTCATGGTGACATTCAAGGCCCTTCACCACCTAGCCCCCCCTTATCTGTCAGGCCTCCCGCATGTTCCCACCCCCTCCCGTGCTCTTAGATCATCATCTGCTTTACCCCTGTCTGTCCCTTCCGCCCGTCTCACCACGATGGGGAGCAGAGCATTCAGCCGCTCTGCCCCCCGCCTCTGGAACTCTCTACCACCCCTACTGAGAAACACGGACTCACTTCTCCATTTCAAATCACAACTCAAAACTCATCTGTTTAAGAATGCCTATTCTCTTTAATTATCAATTTCCATGTTCCAGCCTTTGTATTTTTAAAATGTTTTTTATTCTGTGTTTTGACTTTGTTTCTAACATTGTGTTTTTATCCTTTTTATGGTGACCTTGAGTATCCAGAAAGGCAACTTTTAAATAAAATGTATTATTATTATTATTATTATTATTATTATTATTATTATTATTATTATTTAAAGCAACGGAACAGATCCGTCTCTGAGTTTTCTATTTAGTTCCGTAGTTTGGCAGCAGGATCAGCCTGGGATTCATGTGCTCTTAAAGCAGCACTAGATGAATCGTTAAAGGAGGAATTGACTCCTTTCGACAAACCAGAATCCTTAAACAAAATAACTCTTGCCATTAAGATAGGTAATAGAATACGAGAAAGATGTAGATCTAGACTAGAAAGATCTGCTGTGAGACCCCATCCACAAGTAAATGCAACACCTCTTTGGTCATCTCCCAGTTTCACCAACCCGGAGCCAGAACCCATGCAAATCAGCCAAAATTTCAGGAATAAGGACGGCTCCCTCCGCCCATGGACTTATTACAAGGGCCTAAATCAGATTACAGTCGAGAACAAGTATCCTCTTCCCCTCATCTCATGAGCCTTTCATCCATCTTCACTAAACTGTATCTCCATAACACATATCATCTAGTCAGAATTTGCTAGCGGAATGAGTGGAAGACAGCCTTCAAGACACGCATAGGTCACTTTGAATATCTAGTCATGCCTTTAGGTCTGTAATGCCCCCACAGTTTTCCAACCTCTAGTGAACGATGTACTCCATGATTTCCTCAACGTCTTTGTTTTCGTATATCTAGGTGACATCTTCATATACTCAAGGAACCGTTCTAAAGATCGTCGTCATGTCTGTTTGGTACTTCAAAGTCTCCTAGAAAATGGATTGTTTGTTAAAGCAGAAAAATTAAAATTCAACAGACCTTCAGTTACCTTCCTTTGCTTCATTCTTGAGGGTGGGCAGGTGCGATCAGAACGCGAAAAGATCAAGGCAGTTTTGGATTGGCCAGTTCCAGAGACCCGTAAGCACCTTCAAAGATTCCTTGGATTTGCCAATTTCTATCGTGGTTTCATCAAGAACCACAGCCAGACTTCCGCACCCTTAACAGCGCTCACATCTGCCAAGACCACGTTCCGATGGACTGATGAAGCTAACTCTACCTTCCTTACTTTAAAGGAGAGATTCTCCCAGGCACCCATACTGACTCACCCTGATGCTAAAAAGCATTTTACCTTGGAGGTGGATAGTGGGGGTAGGAGCAGTCCTCTCCCAACACTTGGGGTCAGATGGGAAACTTCACCCATGTGCCTACTTTTCTCGACGATTGACCCCTGCTGTACAGAATTACAGACCGAGAACTTCTTGCCATAAAATTGGCTCTGGAAGAATGGCGTCACTGACTGAAGGGTGCTGAACATCCTGTGCTGGTCTGAACCAATCATAAGAACCTCTCATATATCCAATCAGCTAAACATCTGAACTCCCAACAATCTCGGTGGTGCTTATTCTTCTCTCGTTTCAACCTGTCCATCACTCATTGTCCCGGTTCCAGGAACATCAACGCAGATGCACTCACGTCAGTACTCACTAGATGACTCAGACCAGAAACCGGCACCTATTCTACCACCTCTAGAGCTCTAACTTGGGAGATTGAGGATCTAGTAAACCAAGTGCTACAAAATCAACCCAACCCTGGTACTGGGTCCTCCCTAAGTCCGCTCCCGTCTCATCCACTGGTTTCACTCTGCAAAATTCTCATCTCACCCAGGTAAAAAACAAGACCATGGCAGATCATTTCAAACCTTTTTCTATATTTATCTGGCAGAAGTTACCATTAGACAAAAATCCAGAAGTTGGTGAAGCAGAACCTCCCAATATCATGCTTAACACCAATGAACCAACCTGGAAGGAGGCCCAGCAAGTAGTTAAAAAGGCATGAGCAGGTTGAGTCCCAGGCCCCAGCGGCCTGGGGTTGAATACCATACAGGCAGTGGTGTAGTGGTCCCTGGAGAAGTGGGTATACTCAGTTTTTGCCTTCTTTTAACACAGTCCAGAAAAATGCCCTTTTTTTAGAAATTATCACATGAAAGACTGCTCTATTTAGTTTACCCAAAAATCCCTCAGTAATGTTTGCTTATCGTTGTTATGATATTTGTCTAGGCTGAACCCGGACACAGCACGCACACACAGAGCTAGTTCTTAGGAGTGAGTTTTATTGAATGGTGTGGAGGATGGATGATGATGAACCCAGAGTCTTTCAACAGACGGAGGTGCAGGGTGCAGAAGCTGGCCAGCAGGAGGCGTGTGGAGAGACTGACTGGGAGGAACTCTGGAGCCGAAGACTTGAGACCAGAACGGAGCATCTGAGCTGAGGAGCTGGAGACCAGAACATCTGAGCCGTGGACTGGAGACCAGAACATCTGAGCCGTGGACTTGAGAGTAGAACATTTGAGCCGTAGACTGGAGACCAGAACATCTGAGCCGTGGACTGGAGACCAGAACTTCTGAGCCGTGGACTGGAGACCAGAACTTCTGAGCCATGGACTGGAGACCAGAACATCTGAGCCGTGAACTTGAGAGCAGAACAGCTCACCAGAAGATGAGAACAGGAGTGGGAACAGAGCTGAGCTGGATCTAGGCTGAGACTGGAACAAAACAAAGCTGACGGAAAGTCTATTGGCTGACTGTAACAAAAAACAAAGTTGAAGGAAGTCTTCAGGCTGACTGTAACAAAAAACTGAGCTGACAAGGATTCTGGCAGAGACTGAGCGGGAATGAACGCTATGGACCGGCGACGAGAACAGGATGAGGTGAGTCTTATAAAGAGGTGAACACAGGTGGCAACAGATCAGGGGTAATTGCAGCCTGACAGGTGACGGGAATGAAAACTAATTAGTGTCCAGAGGAGTGACTAAAGCTGAGCAAGGGAGAGCTAAGTGAACTACAAAATAACAAAGAAGCCAGACAAAACTTAAACCATGACAATCGTCACATAATTTCTGCTACTTGATCTCAGGGAAGAAGTATTATGAAATTACTAAACCAATAGTGGTCCAAAAACTAGTAAGAGGCAACTATATACTTGAGTAAACTAGTCCTTATTACTGAGTCCATGGATGGACTCTTTTGTAAGCTGAAATGATGACAAGCAACAGTTGTCATGGTTGAGTTTTGGTTTGGCTTTGTTTTTCTGTTATTTTCATTTTTTCATCTCTTTTGGGTTAGGTTTGACTTTATTGTTTTCAGTCATCAGTTATTTTCTGTCATTTCCACTTCACCTCCTCAGCAGTCAGTCACACCTGATATCATTTACCAGTCAATTAGCCAGACCCTGTTTCCACCTGTGAAGTGCTCTATTTAAACCTCCCTCTGCCTTCAGTTCAGCACTGGGCCGTCATCATTCCACACCTCTCCATGCCAGTCCCCGTTTTGCCTTGGAAGCTTTGTTTTGCTCCTGTTGTTAAGGTTAGTCCTGCCAGTCACTCTAAAGACTGTTTGTTCCTGGAGAGGTTCTGCTCTGTGTCCTGGTGTCTCCAGAGAACTGCTAACTGGACTAGCCATCCTGGAAAGGCTCTGCTCTGTGCCCTGGTGTCTCTCAAGTTCTGCTAACCTGACTAGCCGCCCTGGAGAAGCTCAGCTCTGTGCCCTGGTGTCTCTCAAGTTCTGCTAACCTGACTAGCCGCCCTGCTGAAGCTCAGCTCTGTGCCCTGGTGTCTCCAATGAACTGCTAACCTGAGTGCTATGAGGCCTGCTAGCCGAGCAGCACCTAGCAAGTGTGGACTCTCTGTCTCCGGGCCGTCAGCTCCTGCCATCACCTACATCCCTGACCTTCTGCAGCCCTGAACCTCCGGTCTTCATCATCCGCCATCCAGCATACTTCCTTCAAATAAAAACTCTTAAACTTTAGTCCCGTGTGCGCGTCCTGAGTTCATCGGTAAACAAAACCCTGACAGTACGGCCCAGTCAAAAGGTGAACTCAGGCGCCATGCGGGACTTACCTGCAGGAGTTGACGACCCGGACATCCTCGCATATGTGGAGATGTGCGAACGCCAGATGAGGGAGAGGTATGCCAAGATGGCTTTCGCCCGGGACCCTGCGCCACCCGTCCGGACCGACTCCACTCCCCAGGTGGTTTACGTGGGCGTTGTTACGGCTACCCCGGAACCCAGGAAGAGAAGCCACTCAGCCTCTCGTCGTCTCGGTCATCACCTCCATGACTCGCAGCTGGCCCCTCGAGTGAGGCTCATCGTTCCACCTAGCGGAGCTCCACGCATCAAGGAGAGCCAGCTGTGGGATTTCTTCTACGGTGACCGAGACGACCTTCTGCCCTGCTGGCCAGCGGCTACCTCCAAGACTGCCCCGGATTCCTCATCTGGCTCCTTCCGGCAAGGACGGCAGAAGCACCAGCACGGAGGGTCCGTCAAGGACGCGCTTCAGCCTCCAACCCTGCCGCCCTCCGAAGCCTGTAGCCCGGCGCCGCCCTCCGAGGTCTGTAGCCCGGCGCCACCCTCCGAGGTCTGTATTCCGTCACCGCCCAAGCCTCAAGAGGAGGACCTGCCTCCGCCCAAGTTCTGTGAGGAGGTCCAGGAGGACCTGCCTCCGCCCAAGTCCCGTGAGGAGGTCTAGGAGGACCTGCCTCCGCCCAAGTCCCGTGAGGAGGTCCAGGAGGACCTGCCTCTGCCCAAGCCTCGTGAGGAGGTCCAGGAGGACCTGCCTCCGCCCAAGCCTCGTGAGGAGGTCCAGGAGGACCCGCCTCTGGCCTCGGTTTCCGCCGAGACCTGTAGCTTGGCACCGCCTCCGACTGATCTGTTCGGCCAAAGCCGCAGATTGCGGACCCCGAGCCGCTTGACTTTGCCTCGTTGGGGCCGCCCTCCTCGAGGGTTTAGTCGGGCGATGCTGCTCCGCCGCCTGCCTCGTCCAGGACGACCTCCACGAAGACTTTTCTTTTTGCTTAGCAGCCATTTTTGCCTGAGCCCTTAAGGCCAGTGCCTTCTGTTTATTTTGTTAAAGCTCGGCCTTAGTTTAAAGTTTAGTATTCCTCAGCTTAGAATTATTTAGGCGGTTCTTTGTTTTCTTAGAGTTCTTATTCTTTCCTTGCTTTGTTTTCCCTGCTCTGTTTTGGGATTATAGATTTTGCCTTAATTTCTAGTTTAGCTACATTGTTCCTCTTACTTGAATATGGTGATGCGTTATATATAATTGCAGTCACTGAATTCAAAAGATCTTATTCCATTTGAATCTTTTTGTTCATTCCTAAAAAAATAACGACCGTGGGTCTATTGGACAATGCCTCTGGGTCTGAATTGTGAATTTTCTGTGTATTATTATGAATTTTCTTCAAAATATCATTTGCACTTATATTAATGCACTTTTTTCTTAGTTTTTGTGCAAAATACTGTGTATTTTAAGTAGAAGCCTGAAATTGTTTTATTATACTGTATTAGTAATGACATGTGCTGCTGACCTCTTAGTCAGATCAACCTTTGAAAAAGGGATCTTAATCTCAATGGAAGTTTATCTGGTTAAATAAAAGTTTTTAAAACTATTATAATTAATCTATTTTTTCTCCCCTTGTCCTCCTTGTGTCCATCTCTCAGCAGCATCATATCCACCAAGCATGGCACAATCACAGAGAAACTGCTACTGCAGTGTCCCACAGTGCTCGAACAAAAAAAAAAAAAAAAAACTTTCCATATCTCAGTGTTCACAACTTCCCGGCTGATGCTGAGACTTGAGCCCGTTGGGTGACGGTAATAAGAGACGAGGGGCCAAATTTTAAAATCCTTCACGGCAGCACTTACATCTGCAGTCAGCACTTCTCTTCCGAGGAGACCTACGTTTCTGCAAGTGGTCGAAAGAGGTTAAAGAAGGGAGCAGTACCATCTAAATTCCTGTGGAATGATTGGGGCAAAGGTAAGAGAACAGTATTTAAATTGGTAATAAATTACTAGATAACTTTTACTCAGAACTCAAGAACTTACCTTAAGGGGTTTATGCTAACTCTTTCTTTTAAAATAGTGGTTGCTGTTTTAAGTCTGGCAATCACATTGATAGTTTGAAATGACATTAAAACAATAACATTTTTTATTGTAGTAACAGATGAGCAATCTGCAAGGCGAGAAAGAAAACGCCTTGCAGCTGACAATGAGATGCCTGTTCCAGGGAGCAGCACAAAGGTCCCACCTGGAGGCAGTGCAAAACGATCATGACTACTGCTGCCATCCCTCTCCCGGTGATTTTTTTTTTAACAAATTAAACTCCATCTTTATTTCTTAAAGATAATTGAGTTATAAGTTTATTTAGCTTTTCCCAAGATAATTTCAGTGGGTCACCACGTACATTTTTATTAGAGCTGTCAAAATCAATTTGTTAATGAAAGGACATTAATCTGAGAAATTAATTAATTTCTGCACATACAAGTGGTTTTTAAAAATACTCACCTGTACACTGTGATCACACACCGTCTCCTTCTCCTGCATTGTTTACATTTCAATTGTTAAAGTTAAATCACTGCTGTAATTTACTGTAATTCTCAAGCTGTATGCAAACGAAATTTCGTTCTGTACGCACTCTGTGCATACAAAATGACAAATAAAGCTGTCTAAGTCTAATTTGTCTATGGATGAACCCAGAACCACACACGGGACTTAAAATGAAAGTCTTTATTTAAGGTTTGATGGGGTGGAGGGTGATGTAACCAGCGAGGTAGAACTGCACGGGAACAGGGTGATGATGTTGGCAGGAGCTGACGGCCCAGAGAGAGACTTCTTGGAACCAGGAACAGGCAGCACGGTCCACAGCTCGGCAGAGAATTGACAGTTCAGGGGAGAACCCACCAGAGCTCGGCAGCAGGCTCTTCTGTAAGGCAGAGGGGAACCGGAGCAAGGCAGCAGGATAAACAGGGAGCAAACCTTGAGGAGAAAAGTAAACATGGTAAACCAAAGCCGAATCAAAACTAAACTATCACATTAATGTTTCTAAACGAAATTATATCCACCATCATTTGGCACAATAGAGCAATAAAGACCTAATGTTCATTTATTCACCTCATGAAAATTAAGAATTATTGTTAAGCCTACTGCTACCTTCAAATTATGTGGATAAACCTAAAATGGATAAGTGATGCTAAAGTGTATTCTCCTCTTCTCTAAAGGTAAAATGGACAGAGCTGCTATGAAGTAGCAGGGCTACTATGTGATTACATAGAGCTTTACCTGCAGCACAAGAACACGACAGGCACTCTAGAGCCACGGGGTCCTCTTTGTTGTCCAGTGTAAACTGGAAATAGAGCATGCTGTTTTAGATGGATTTAACTAATGTTTAATTTATCAAAGCAGCAACATGAAAATTATGACTGTTGGGAACAGCAGATTCAAAGAAGTTTAATTTTCACTCACTGACTACATTTACATGTGTACAATAATAATCAGTGTTATCAGTATCAAATTACCCCTATAGGACACCGTTATTTGGACTGAAAGCTATAAAAATCCAATAAGACACCAGGTGTTGTTTCTATGGCATTCTCAGGCTCAATCCTCCATTTGACCTTAGTCAAGAACACTAATTCATGCGAGCATGATTTAGTCAAAATATTAAAAACCCAGGAATGCCTATCTATGTAATTAATAACTAAAATATATGAAGTGTGATGTCTGAATTTTTTGAAAATCCATGTTTTATTGGTCACTTCCTGAAAAATAACAGTATAGGACAAAAGGGGTTTGCCCCGACAGCAGCATAATCCATAAATACTATAATTAACTGATTATTAGTGTGCATGCAACATTATTGACAGCATCTTTCTCAGTCTATGATGTCCTAAACTATCACAGTTTTAACAAGAATGGGCAGAATTATTTTCTTAATTGAGGCTCCAAATCTACTGACGAGACTGAGAAACACACTGAACCCACAGAGGAACTTTGTGGGATACTGCAAAGTCTGCAACCGCAGTAGAATACTACACAAAAAAAAAAAGCTGAAGGGAATGAGGCTCCTCATTTTTCTTCATAGAGCTGTGACAGCGTGCTCTAACTGTGACCAAGTGGCCAACAGCATTGACACTGTTCTAAAACAAAGTATGAAAAGGCTCAACATTATACATCAACTATATCCCTGGTGTGACTCATTGGCTAAAAGCTGTGAAACAGAATAGCTGATATAGCAATAGTTTAATATATTACAACTAACGTAGCAATATAATGGAGAAATAGAAAACTAATAAATGACAAAAGTCCTGTTGGTAGCATAGCTACCATTATCCTAGCATCTATGCTAACAACAGAGCTAAGAAGACAAAGCTCTTACCTTCATAATCGAAAAGGTACTGTTCCACAAAGAACTTGTCATCTTTGTCGAGTTTGGAGGCTGGTGTGGCTGAAAGCTTTTGTGCCAGTCTGTGCACGTCTCCCAAATGAAATTTGGGTAGATTAGTGAGGGACTGTGTGAATTCCATATGTAAAAACACTGCTCGCGGAGAAAGCGGAAGTAAAGATACCCTGCTTCACCGCAGAACGGAAATTGCATGACGTCATCGAGAAAAAGGTCTATCGACCGCTAGTGGCAAACTCAACCTGGAAAAGTTGGATTTGCAATGCAAAGTCAGAAGTAAGGACTTATCTATTACAATAATTGCCACTAAAAATACAATAAACAAATAAATATGGGTAGAAATTAAATTATACAGTGAGACATAAATGTATATGTTTCTTTTAATTAGATTCTTTATTTATTCGCCTTTGTAATAATTACCCTATTTATTTATTGTCCGTTATAATCTTCAACTTTATTTATTAATTACTTATATTTTTAAGTATTTATTTATGTGCATGTCATAATATTTTTATCTGTTTTAGTCTTCCTTTGTATTTTTTTGTCCTATTTATTTCTTCAATGCTATTTATTTCTGCCTGTCGTTTTTACATTTCTGTCTGTTGTTTTTACTGACATTCATATAAATACAGACTGTGGAAGAACCACCGTGCTGGTTCTATTGGACCTCAGTGCAGCATTCGATACTGTCGATCACTCCATCCTGTTAGAACGCCTGGAGAACTGGGTCGGCCTCTCTGATTCAGCTCTCCACTGGTTTAAATCTGCTCTGTTCTCCAGATTATAGCCTGTGCACTCCTGATCCTTTTCCGGCTCAGTTTCCCAGTGCCCAAACCCACCTGCAAATCTTCCGGAAGAGACCCTGGTTCTCAAGTCCCAGCTGGCAGCCTCCAGGTTTTTCAGTCCTCCTGAGATCACACGCTGCTCACTCTCCACCATGCTTACCTTCTTAAGATCTGGATACATTTAAAGACCCACCTACCTCTGGAACAGACCCGCTCATTCCTCCCTGGCAGATCTCCACTTCCACCCCAATTCTCTGCTGCTGCGGTGCTTGCTAAGAGGTTGACCACGTATTTAATTGAAAATAGATAAGTTGATGCCTCAGTCCAAAAGGTGGGGATTCTAGGGTGTGCAGGATGTCTTGAGCACACTGGAATTTTAAGCCAGATGATGCATGAAGCGTAGTTGAAGTAGAATGACTGAACCTGGCTAAGGCCTATTGTCCCATTCCCCATTATTTAATCAGCGTACCACTGAAGCACTATCATATCCCAGATCACATCAAAGGAATTAGACTAAGACTAGGCTTAAAACTTTCCACTTTGACAAAGCTTATAGTTAGAGTGGCTTAGGTTACCCTGAGCTATCTCCATAGTTAAGCTTATTGTTTATTGTTAAAAAGATCCCCATTAGCTGTCACCAAAAGTGGGACAAGCTAGTCTTCCTGGGGTCCACAAAACAAAACTGCGCTGCAGGAAACCGGTAGCACTGCAGCGTGAAGACACGGGCACTTGGAGGGTCAGCAGGCAGGACACGGTGAGGGAGAGCAAGGCAGAGTGAGAGAGCAAGAGAAGTTCTGGCAGAGATTAGTTGGCTAAAGGAGGGTAGATATAGGCTGGTGAACAGGTGGGTTGAGCAGACCTAATGAGTGGTAACAGGTGGAAGTGATCTAGGGTGGAGAGAAGGCTGGAGTAAACTGGGCTGATTGAATAGTGAAAAAGGCCAGAAAATGTCCAAAGTAAAAACAAGCAAAACTTAAACCATGACAATGGTATGATTAGCACAATAACATCTGCATCAGTGAGAGGCAAGCCAAAACCTGGTTGAAAAACATTGAAAAATCTGGACTCCCAAAAGAAGCATGGCTAACCAACATGGCTTGCTTGCCAGATTGTTCTAGATGATGATGATGTATGAACTCCCACTCACAGTAGTTGAACATTTGAAGCACAAGATCAACCAGATCAGCATCAAGGTGATTGGGATTCCTCCAGTTTTCACATATGTTGGACTGTACATGAGATCACGGGAGTTATAACTACCTCTTTCATCCCTGGTGGAAGAGTCATAAGTAGCAAAATGTGAGGTTGTTATGACCTTTGGGTATTAAAGAGATGCCAAGATCAAGGACAAAGGAAACAAAAAAAACAAGACCAAGATGAAAGTGGGAAGCCTCAGACTTAATAGCTAAGGCAGAGGGTCCCCCTCAAACTTAAGAATATCTTTGGTGTTCCATGCACAGGAAGGCAGGGCCTGGGAATAACCCACCCCAAAAGGTGGGGGAAAGCCAACCCAATAAAAAAAGAACTATGGTAAAGGCAGAGGTAAGGAACCTAGAGGAAGGCCAGAAAAATGCAAGACTTGTGGAACTAGGATCTCAGGCGGCATCGGAAAGATGGGAACTTCCCAAAGGTTCCTGCTGAGGGCTGTCTATGATACCCTTTCAAAGCCAGTGAATCTGCATAGATAGGGCATGAGGTCCAGCATGTAAGGTCTGTGGGCAAAATGGAACTATGGCACACATTTTGACAGGATGTAGGACTGCCATGTCTCAGGATAGGTATAGGTGGGGCCATGACAAAGTGCTGGCAGTGTTCCCTCACATTTTGGAGCAGGAAAGAATAAAGAAATGCTCTTATAACATTAACCAGCACCCAAAAAAGTGCAATAAGCCCTCTGTAGACAGCCCAATAATAGGAGCTTGTGGTTGAACTAAAGAGAAGGCTTCAATTCCCAGATATCGTTCAGACCACTTTAGGACCCGATGCAGTATTATGTCTCCATGCCAAAACCTGGTTTTATTATTCTCTACTGAGGCAATGAAGATCATTCTGACCGAGTTAACTGTGCCATTAGAAAATTGGTATGAAGAGGCATTTATGTGGAAGTCAGATTGTTACAAAGAGCTGGAGCAGGGCTGCAGGGATAAGGTTTGGCAGACATGGTTATACACAGTGGAGACAGCAGTAGGGTTGACAGGAAGTGAGGGAAAACGAGCAGTGTAAAGATTGTCTAAGACAGCAAAGGAAGACTCATGTTGGCTATGGAACTGGAGGGAGGAGTTCAGTGATCTAGAATGGCTGCCTCCATAGCAACCACAGTGGCAATGGTAGAAGATGTAATGTTTTTTTGAGAACACATTTAAATCTTAGGTGAAACTACTAAATGAAAGCTTGTCTACCTTTCCTGAATAAAGATTATGAAAATATAATGCATACTTCCTGCTAGAAAGTCATCAAAATGCATATAAATGTTGAGATGACCACATAAAGGTTACCAGCTGTGAGCTGTGGCACTTAGCAACCAGATTGAAAACATTGACTATTTCCATACTTTATTTTCTGTAGTTTGGATGTTCTGACTGTATGTGTGTTTCAGTGAGCAGCACACAAAGACGCACATGTCGGCAGGTGTCATGCCAGTTCTCCTGACAGAAACTACAGCCAGCTGGCTGACAGGATTTTTTTCCCCCCCTTTCCCATTGGATGGGTCGGGGAGTGGTGGTGTTGGTCTCGGTTTGATGGAGGCAGACTTAAAGCATGCTGGCACTGTGGCTTGCTCCAGCGAGGTGTTAAAAATGTCTGTGAGGACACCAGCCAGCTGACCTGCACATTCCTTGAGGACCCGCCCAGGTATGTTGTCGGGACCTGGGGCCTTCTGCGGGTTGACTCTCCTCAGAGTCTTCCACATGTCGGCTGTGTCAAGGCGGAGGACCTCCTCTTCCTGATGGGTGACTGCTTTCACTGTTGGAGTGCTGTTTAGTGCCTCAAACCTTCCAAAGAAGTTATTTAGTCCATTGAGGAAGTCAGCATCAACTTCACCCACCGGGGGGTTGGGCGTGTTGTATTCAGTGATCGCCCGTATGCCTTTCCACATGCTGGCGTCATGGAAAAGCTCCTGGATTTTCTTAGTGTGGTTCCGCTTTGCTAACCTGATGGCACGGTTCAGGTTGGCTCTCGCTGTCCTCGGTGCCTCCTTGTCACCAGACTTGAAGGCTGAGTTCCTTGCTTTTAGCGCTTGACGGACCTCCACAGCAATCTAGGGTCATTGGTTGGCTCGGGTGATGATGGTCTTGGTGGTGCTGATGTCCTCAATGCATTTGTTGATGCCTTGAATGCGCTTTTAATATTTGTATAAACTAAGTCTAGAGTGTTCTCTCCCCGAGTTGCAAAATCCACATGTTGGTAGAAATGAGGGAGAACAGTCTTCATATTTGCCTAGTTAAAATCCCCGTATGTGCAGATTGCAGCCCAGAGATAGTCCGGTATAGAACACTCATGGCCTCTTTTGTATTAGCGCTTGGAGGAACATACACCGCTGTGATAATAACCACAGTGATTATTATCACTAGGGAGTGATAATAATCTCTAGGGAGATAAAAAGGTCTGCAGCTAATAATCAGGGTCTTGATGTCCAGAGAGCAAAAACTTTTGATTATTCTAGCATTTTTACACCAGTTGTTATCGATGTAAATGCAGAGTCCGCCTCCTCGGGTCTTACCGCTGAGTTGTTTATTTCTGTCGGCGCGGATAGTAGCTAGCCCCTCCAGGCTAACGGCTTGGTCTGGGATTGTTGAGTTGAGCCATGTCTCGGTCAGAATCAGAGGACAGCAGTCTCTAAACTCCCTCTTTACAGAGAGCTCGAGTTATAAATGGTCTATTTTGTTGTCCAGTGAGCGGACGTTGGAAAGCCAGATGGACGGGAGCGGTGATCTGAATGGGTTAGCCTTTAGCTTAGCTGCTATATAAGCAGCCTGGCGGTCCTGGCGGTCAAGCCTCGTTCATTACACGGACAGGTTTGCAACAGAGGACATGACTCCATTCACTGCAGCAGAAGCAGAGCCAAGCGCAGTGTTAGATCCTGCTGCGTCCAGTGCCGCACAGACAACAGGTGGAAGCAGGATAATAAACTAAGCTGAAGTAAGTGGTAAAACCCGAAAACTGATTCAGAATGACCCAATTCTAGACGCAGAACTCAATTCTTATGACCGTGCATATGGTCTCACAGTATTATATATGTTTGGCGGCAAGAATTTATCAAGCTTGATACACTGAGCTGCTCCACGCGGGTGGGTGCATGGAATCACGGTATCACAGTCCCTCTCTGTGTGTGCACTGACTGGTGTACGATGGGTGCCTGCTAGAAAATAAACGCTCTAGGTGCTCAACTCGTTAATCTAACATTTTACCATCTCTTCCCCCACTTCTCCCACTGTTAGAAAGTGTGTGAATTGTAGGAATTTGTCACAAGAAATGTAGGCAATAGGTACGCTCGACTATGCAAGGTTAAAGGTCCACGGAGAGTCAGCTCACAGTATGTGCAAAGTTCATCCTAACATGTGGGTGCATTAAAGCTAATTTCTTATTCATCCAGCACGACGTCAGGTGGAGGATTAGTCTTTAAATATTCAATATTGAGAAGTAAAACTAAATTTCAACACGCCATTCTAATTACACTACACTATATTACTCTACAGGGGAGAGCAATATAGTGTAATTTTCTGTTTTAACCCACTAACTTAAGGATGAGGTAACATCTCTATTTCCATGACTAGATGGCTGAAAAAGAAGTGGAAGCGACTGGATCCACTGCTCTTGCCCAATGCAAGCTCCGAGCACAGGAGCTGTAGTTTCTGTCGGGAGAATTAGTTGACATGACACCTGCGGACATCTGCGTCCATGTGAGCTGCTTAATGAAACACACTGTCAGTCAGAATGTCCACACGACAGATTCATAAAGTCTGGAATTACAGCGATGTTTTCAAATCTGGTTGCAAAATGCCTCAGTTCGCTGGTAGCCACTGTGACTGCAGTCAGTAGCGGCAGCCATTGATGCTAGCAGCATGAAGATTCCAGTATGGAAGACTGATGCTAACCTAAAAAAAAAGACTGATGCTAACCAACCAAAAGGGAGCAGTTGTCCCCTTAAAACCCACCCCCTCCTTGCTGTGTAATTTAATTGCTGCTTACATTTATTTATTTGCTGTATTTTTGAGCATTTATTTTATGCTTATGTATTTATTGAGCATGTATTTGTTTCTATATTTATTTTTGGTTATGTCAGAGTCAGTCCTCCACAGCTGCAAGTCAAATGAACATGCCAGATAAAATGTATCATTAAAATGCATTAAGGAGTCAATTTGTGACAATACTATATTTACCCCTATGGACCAACTTGTTTTTTTTTTCAGTGAGATCGGGTTGCCATTTATGTGTTATTGTTTTAAGGCTAGCTTTTTACATGTTGCAAAATGATAATTTATGTACAAGGATTCCTAAATTAAGTCCATCACCTACCTCTCCTCCTCCTTCTCTAAAGTTGTCCCTGATTAAGTTTGGCACAAACATTGGTCTAACATCTAAACTGTAATCACCCAATCTCTTTCAATGAATGCAACATTCTAACATTTCTAAATTGAAATGTGAGCTTGAATGATAAACACCTCTTTGTGCTTGGATAAGAGTAAGACATTGGTGTATGTTAGCATATGTGGCAGAGGGATGGGATCGGGGTAATGGAGAGGCCATTATCTCGTAGATCCACCTGGAATGTACCGGTTAAGTGTGCCAACAGCAGTTAGGTGAGAACAAATCCAGGGCTTACTTACAGTTCTTCCAGCTGCAGATGTTGAAAGACCTGCCAGGACAGTGTCTTCAACATAGGGTTCTTGGACAAGTTTCTGGGGGAGACATTGAGAAAAAGACAGAGATATATAAGGTCTACATAGTACGTGGGAAGATTTTGTTAGTCACATGTCTAAGGAAGAAGTAGAGAAAATTTCAGAAATTACTAGATAATCTTATGTGGATACCTTGCCATTAGCTCTGACCAGTTTATCTGACCCTACTGGAAAAAAGTATCAACACAGCATGATCCTGCCACTGCCATGTTTTCCTCTGACTAATGTATGTTCAAGGTGATGTGAGGTGTGAGCTTTCCACCATGGTATTTTGCATGAAAGATTTCAGCTGTACGCCATAATCAGCGATATTAAAACAATAAAAGGCTTGCAATATTTCAGTTGATTTGTAATGAATCCAGAATGTATGACATTTCATGTTTTTTAATTGTATTACAGAAAATAAAGAACTTTATCACAATATTCTAATTTTCTGAGACAGTCCTGTAATCTCATTTTAGTAAAGCAACTTCTCCCACATTTACTGAGCCCCTACAATGTTTGTGGCAACCTGCAACCAGCTTTATTTACCAGCTTTATTTCAGCAATGGTTTGGTCCTTATCATTCTTCCATAATGGCTAGGTTTGTTGAATGCTTGACTAATACGTGTCTGGCCAACAGATCTCACATCTGAGCAGTGAATCTCTGCAGCTTCCCTAGAGTTACCATGGGCTTCTTGGCTGCTTTTCTTATTAACACTTTCCTTGCCCCGTCTGTAAGTTTAGGTGCACAGCCTTTCATTGTGGTTAGCAGTTTTACAATTCTCTTTCCATTTTTAGATGAAAGATTGTTCAGTAGTTCCCTTAATTAGTAAACATAGAATTACTAAAGGTAAGTGGGTTTACACTGAATATGATTTAAGGGTAAAATAGAAAAGGGGGCAGAATAAAAATGTTGATCACTCTCTTAGAATTGTTTTTCCTATTATAATTCTTCTTTCACTTCACAGTATATGTATTGCTATTTCATAAAGGGTTGTGGGTGTAACATGACAAATTGTGGACAAGTTGGAGGTAAAGGAATACATTTATAAAACATTGTAATCCTAAAATCTCATCTAGATGGATGCTTTGTGTTCGTTTTGCTCCAAGGTTCAGAGTGCACAACTGGACTTTGTGGACTCACATGTAGCGCAGGTTGGGGTTTTTGGAGAAAACCCGAGTATGGAGGGCGTGCAGGCTGCTCCGGGTAATAGTTCTATTAAACACACATGCACACATTTAGAGAAAAGGAGAAGAGAGACCATCACATATGTTAATACAGAAAAGAAAATGGAGAAAAAACATTACAGAGCAGACCAGGATTTAAAAAATGCTTTTAGATTTCTCACATGGATATTTTTAATCACTCCAAAGTCTTTTCATTAAACGATTACTCCATATGGTTTGAATTTAGATTGCAATTAAAATCACATTGTATTTTATTGTATTATCCAAAATACTCATTGTAAATTGATTTACTTAAGTGTGTAGTTAATATGCTAGGTGACACGAAGCTTTTGCTGGCGGAGCTTGGTGTTTGCATTATACGTTCACCGATAAAAATCCAACTGACCTCATCGTATTAAACTGAAGTCAATATCACTTAACCCCCTAGCGTGCAAACTTCAGCAAGATAGAAGCTTAATTCATTATCACATTTCTACACCGTCAGGGTATATACTCCCTCATACCCATCTAAGGTTTTAAGTATGTGAGGTAAAAAAAAAATATATGGCCTCTTCCAGGTTTTAAAAGGTGCATCTATCCTAAAACATAAAAAAGACACCCAAACTGTCATTATCAAATAAAGACAGATGAAGCCAGTGGAATGGAATGCAATTGGTAGAAAAAAACTACAAACATTGTAGCTGCTTTCATAGAATTTAAAAGGGAAAGCAGTGGCCAAGTGCTGCTAATCAGAAGCAGATAATCAATGATTAACAGCTGTGTGATCAATTCTCTGAAAGCAAGGGTTTACTGGTCTGGAGTATGAATTCATGAATGAATGAAAAATATATATATTTATTGTCATTATGCATATTGCAATTAAATGGAAGACTAACATTATATAAAAAAATAACATAAATAAAAATTTAAAAACTTTAAGTAACGACTAGAACTGCAAGCAGCAACCAAGCCCAACCCATAAAATCAGCCCCTGGCCCCACGCCTCCCAGCCTGCCAGGCTCATATACTCCACCGACCCAATACGGATCTAGAATTTAACAAGAGTGCATATTTCACATGGTCAGATTAGAAGCACTGAGGCACCGAAAGGCTTACCTCTTAAAATGCATTCTGCATTTGACTCATGTGCAGAGTCTACTCTATCTAGCCTTTTCAGTGGCTAGATAGAATAGAACACAGTGGTAAGAAGTTAAGATGGAGATCCCTCTATGGGCCACTCGTGAGTCGTGGCCTCTCTCTGCTCTGTCTTCTGTAACCCCAGTGGGTCGAGGCAGATGACCGTTCATACTGAGCCCGGTTCTGCCGGAGGTTCTCCTCCCTGTTAAAGGGGAGTTTTTCTTCCCACTGTCGCTTCATGCATGCTCAGTATGAGGGATTGCAGCAAAGCCACGTACAATGCAGACGACTCTCCCTGTGGCTCTACGGTTCTCCAGGAGTGAATGCTGCTTGTCGGGACTTTGATGCAATCAACTGGGTTCCTTATATAGGACATTTTTGACCAATCTGTATAATCTGATTGAACTTGATTTTGTAAAGTGCCTTGAGATGACATGTTTCATGATTTGGCGCTATATAAATAAAATTGAATTGAATTGAGTTCATGCGAGAGTATGTACCGAAATTCCACCAGCATAAACAAACCAGAAAGAAACATAAAGCTGCTGCTCGAACAAGCTCAAAGATTGCTACTTCACTTTTTTATCTGTTTGCTGTACTTCTGAGCTCCTACGATGGGAAATAACAATGTTTATTGAGTATACCTGTGCAAATTCTCAGTTATCTGGGTCATCGCAACAGCAAACAGGCTTAAGTTGGAGGCAACTGGACTTTAATTCAGTTCTTTCTGAAAACATTTTGACACCTGTCCAGGAGTCTTTATCAGTTCTGGTAGCTCGCACTTGGGCAACCTGTAGTTGGCGCGCTGCTGTTTTAAGGACATAGAGGCCCATCCTCCTGGGCACATTCTAAGTCAGATGCAAATCAATGACCCACCTGCCACTGTCCTGGGTCATTACAAACTATTGCTTGATGTGAGTTGTGTACTTGGTCACCTGAATGTTGAATGTTGTTTTTGTTTCTCCTCTGTGGCAGAGAGAATGTTCTCAGCTTGGTAATTCACAGTTCTGATAATAGAGAGTCTGTGTTTCAGTGGGTGATGTGACTCAAAATGAAGATTTACTTCTGTGTGTGTGGGCTTCAGGTAAGCCTCAGTTTTGAGACAACCCATCTTCCTGTCCAGAAAAGTCCAGAAAAGGCAACCTGTTGTTCTTGGCATCCTATCTGATAAACCGTATGTTCCTGTCCACTGAGTTGATGTGGCTGGTGATTGCCTCCACTTCTTGGTTTTGGATTGTGACCCAAGTGTCATCCATGTATCAAACCAGTGAGTTGGTGGTGTTCCTTTGTAAGCACAGAGTGTCATGCTGTCCTCCTCCTCCATGTACAAATTGGCCACAATGGGTGACACTGGGGAGCCCATGGCACACCCATGTTTCCGTCAGTAAACCCTGTCTCTGTACTCGAAATATGTGGTTAAGAAACAGAGGTCCAACAAGTCACAAATCTGGTTTGATGTTAAACTGGTTCTGTCTTTTATCATTCATCGCGTTCCAGCCGAGTCCTGACAGTGTTCACTGCCTCTGATGTTGGAATGCAAGAGAAAAGAGAGGTGGCAAAGGAAACAATGTTTTTCCCTGCTGCCAGTCTCAGGTGTCAGTCTTTGGAAATGAAGTCTACGGAGTTTAGTATGTAGTGTGGAGTCAGCCAGCAGAGCCAAAATTGTTGCAAGATGTTTTGCAATGTTGTATGTGACCGAGTTAATACTGCTGTCAATGGGTCTGAGAGGCACCCCTCCTTTCTGTTTTTGGAAGTCCATATATGCGGTGAATGGCCTCACCTGGGTACAGCTAATAGTAGCGGGAGCGACTGATCACTTTCTGTTTTTCCAGTTTTTGTAGAGTCAGTTATATTTAAAAAAATGTTTTGTAGTTATTGGTTGGGGCCCTTTTCAGTGTCTCGTATGTTACTGTCCATCAGTACATGCATTATCTTCTCATGGTAATTGGTTGTGTAAAATACCACTGTGCATCTGCCTTGTTGTTACCGTCTTTGTTGAGGTATGTACCGGCCATACTTTCCTGTGGCGTAATGTTTGAAGTGGGCATTTTTGCACTGGAGAGTGCTGTTGTGACTTTTATCCTAAGTTCTCTGTCATGTTATTTATTATCGCTGATTCAGTGGCAGTAATGAGTTCTGTTATCAGAACGCCGACTTTAACTAGTCCGATGACTCTAAAGCACTTTACACTATGACCAGTCATTCACCCATTGACACACACATTCACACCCTGACAGTGGTGAGCTATATATGGAGTAATATGGAGTGTTACTGTGAATGTCTACATTTTAAACTAAGCAATTATTGATCTTAAAGAAAAGCAAGTTTAAAATGATATGTGGTTTCAGTAATAACTTAAAGCAGTCTAATGGATAGATACTTGATTTTTGGTTTTGCATGCTGTGCATTTAACACTACTGTCTTGGCCAGGTCACGTTTGGAAAACAGGTTTATATCCCAATGCATTTTTTCCAGGTTAAATAAAGGATACTACATACTTAGTCCTTTCGCAACACCCATGTCCTTTTCGACAAAAAGAAGATGCTACAGGAAGACAATGTAACTTTTGGCAACACTCCCATTAGGCAAAAAAGGTGGAATGCACTGATGAAAATTTCCTTCATTGTAATATACAATTTAACTTGTACTTAGACAATTATTAATATATGTTTCTGTCTTGATCATTCAGGAATAATCATTCAATAATTTGTTTATTTGTTCATTTTTGGCCTTTTCTAAAAGGGCAAATAAACTGCAACTGAAAGACACTTTCTTCCTACTATGGCTGAAATTTACAAGTGACCCAGTAAATAATAAGGAAGTTTTTAATTTCATAAGCTTGTATAAATTGAGATTTGTAGCATTGTTTAGCATTTGAAGAAGTTAAAGATCTTTTACATGAAGACAATGTTTGAAGTTGTCATGGTTTAATTTTGATTCGGCTTTTGTTTACCATTAGTTTTCATTATTTCTTCCTCGTTTGGGTTTTAGTTGTGATTTGACTTTATTTAGTGTTGGTTTTCAGTTTCCTCCTTCGTTTCTCACTCAGCCTTCCCTTCACGCCCTCTGCAGTCAGTCACACCTGTTGGTAATCAATCAGTGAGACTCATTTCTCCTGCCAGCTTCCTTATTTAAGCCTCCCTCCGTTCTCATTCCCCCGCCGGTCCGTCATCAAGCTACATCTTCTCCCTGCCTGTCTGTATTTGTCTCCTGCCTGCTACTGGAACCCCGTCACCTCTGCTTCTCCTCAAGGTTTGCTTTCTTCTGCCGTTCAGAAGAACCTCCTGCTGTTCTCTGGCTCGCTCTCTGTCGTGCATAAGACTCTGCTGCCGTTCTCTGGGCCTCCAAGAACTCTCACGCTCCGGGCCGTCAGCTCCTGCCATCATCTACACCCCTGCTCCTGTTCAGTTCTGCCTCTCCGGTTACATCATCCATTCAACCTCTCAATAAAACTCTTAATTTTAGTCCATTTAGTTCATCCGTAAACAAATCGTGACAGAAGTATGTTTTGTCTCTTTTCTGGCAATTTTCAACATGAATGGATACAAAGAAAAATTGTGGTGAGCTGGGCATTTTATTAAAGTAATGGAAACAATGTAATAGGGCTAACTTTAAACATACGCACAAATACTTTAGAACTTACAGCCTCTGTAAGCCCGGGTACAGCTCCATCTCAACATCTGTCAGTGTTGTCAGACCCGTCCAATTATCAAGATATCTGCAGAGAAAGAGACACAAAAATTACATCAGAGCCATTGTTAAAAACTTCCTGTCATTCAGTTTATCCAACTTTATTGTTCTAATTTAACCCTTTTTAATGTTAGGTAAAAGAAAAAAAATGTTAGGTTGTATTTGTTAAAGTCCTTTATTTGTTTGTCAACGGGGTTGTCTGGTCTGAAAAATTGTCTGAACCCAAAAAGATAAGATACTGAAAACTAATTTCAGGTGACCATTTATGGTATAATGTTAGAGTGTGCACTCCAGCACCTTTCTTTCCATTTCAAAAATAATGGGATGGGTAAAAAGTACCGTAAATACATAGTGAGAAAGAAGTCACATGCATGCCAACATTACTGTATCCCATATACAGTATATGAGTATTTAGTTTAGCTTATTGGTTTATTCCAAGCTAGTACAAATACTGTAATATATTATGTAATATATTATGTATAGTGTCAAATAAACATAACAAGTTATAACAATAATAATATCAGTAACGATACCAATTAATAACAATAACTAAAATATCGATGCATCCAAAATAGTTATTATTGCCATTGAAATACACTACAATTACATACATACAAAATCACATAATGCAGTGCAAGTGGACAATATATTCAGCTGTGTGTTCCAACAGGAAGCAATTTGACGAGAGTCTCAGCCCTTATATATATATTATATATATATATATATATATATTATATATATATATATATATATATATATATATATATATATATATATATATATATATACTGTATATATTCGCTCACAAAGATTTGTTGTGAACACTGATTCAATATCACTACTGCTTCTCATTAAAGTTAAGGAGCACACCCTTCTTCGAGCAGCACATGTCATATTTACACACCAACATATAAAAAAGATTCAGCACATATCCATACATACCCACACACACACACACACACACATATATATATATATATATATATATATATATATATATATATATATATATATGTGTGTGTGTGTGTGTGTGTGTGTGTGTGTGTGTATATCCCCCTTTTTCTGAATATATAATGTATTGACTACTTTCAGGATGGAAGGGCAATTTTACCCAGTATAAAAAAACTATAGCTTTAAGGCTCCAACAAACAACAGCTGGTGGTGTTAATTTCCTACATCACACATGGTGTGCAACCAAATCCCTCATCCTTGACTTTGAGCAGTTAATTGGCCTAACTGTTGACTAATTTTGAATCAATCGTTTATCAAGTCTGACGACCCCAAAGTGCTTTACACTACAATCTGTCATTCATCCATTCACACACACATTCACACCCTGATGGCGGTGAGCTATGTTAGTAGTCACAGCTAACCTGGGCAGACTGACAGAAGCGAGGCTGCCATACATCGCCACCACTGGGCCCTCTCACTACCACCACTCCGGATAAAACACTGCAGTTGTTTGTTCTGTTTCAAGGTCCATTCCTCTGATAAAGAAGATCTAACCTAGTTTCACATTTAGTCCTATAGGCCTTAAGCACTAATGCATTAAACAGCCATCTGATTTATCTGGAATCTATAGGTCTGCATATAACTGAAATTCTGGGACATGATTAATGCATTATAGCTGAGACAAATTGATTTCTTCTTCATTTTTATAATGGATAGCATTTTAAATTTGACATTAGCAATGGATTGTTCCATAGATATTGATGTTGTGTCATGATGTGTTTGGTTGAAAGCTCTGTTACAAAAGCATTAACAGGAGGACTTATACAATATGCTTGTTTAACAAAAAGCATGATAACAACGTCAGTGTAGCCTCTGTCAAACTGGTGCCAAAACTGAAGCCAAAATCTCTGCTAGTTGCTGAAAAACTTTCAGCAACTAGCAGCACTGCCATCAGAAGGTCACAGGTTGATACAAACCTCAAATCTGGAAATATAATCTGGAAAACCAAACGGAAACAAGCAACTGAACACAACAGAATTAATTAGAGTCAGTAAGTAAACTGTAAGTCTTGAATGGATTTTGTTTGACTTTTCAAGGCTGCGGCTCTCCCTGCTGCACCTTTTCCTACCACACTTCTTCCTTCTACTAAATTTGCTGTTAATATGCTTGGAATCAGAACTCTGTGAATAAGCAGCTTCCTCAGCAATGACCTTTTGTGGCGTTGCCTCCTCGTGAAAGGTGTTGATGACTGTGTTCTGGGCATCCGTCCAGTCAGTAGTCTTCCCCATGATTATGTCGCCTACTAACCCAGAGTGAGATACCATTTGGAGACTCAGGAAACCTTTACAGGTGTTTTGAGTAAAGTTGCTGATTAGGATGTGACACCATGAGTTTCCAGTAATGAATGTTTTCACTGTGTTCTTATTTTTCAAGACGCTGAATTGTGGGTTTTCATTATCTGTAGCCATAATCATCAAAACTACAAGAAACAAAGGCTTGGAATATATCACTGTATGTGTAATGATTCTATGTAATATATATGGATGGATACCTTTCACATTTGAACCAATATGGTACTGATACCTGGCACCTGGGAATCAATACCAGTACATAACGGTACCTATTTTTGGTACTTTTGTGTGTTTATGTAGTAATAAATGTTCATTAAGAAAATCTCAAATTTTTTCAATGTAACTTTTATTTCTCAATATTTAAAGTTGTTTTGATCTACAAATAAACTTTATTAGATAATGAATGTATTTTAATACATTGTCTGAATACACAGCACCAGGGCCGGATTTAGGAGGATGGGGGGCCCTGGGCTGGAGTCAGGATGGGGGCCCCTGGGCTAGAGTATATATATATATATATATATATATATATATATATATATATATATATTAGGGCTGGGCAAGTTAACGCGTTAATTCTGCGTTAATTCATTAGACTATTAACGGCGATATTTATTTTATCGCGCATTAACGCATGTTGCTCACATCATGCTTTCAGTCAGTGTCAGTCAGCAGGCGCGCTGACTGCAGCGCGCTGTCACGGCAGCACTCTCCTGCTCCCCCTCCCCTCTCGTACATGGCTCAGCGGCGCCAGCCAATCAGCACACAGGCTCAGCCTGGCCCGCCCACTCAGCTCTCACACAAACTTAACAAACAAACAGCTGAGAGAGACCGCAGCAGCGAAAAAACATGAACAGGGGAAGTAGCACCGTTTGGCTTTATTTTAATACCGTAGATGAAATCAAGCTGTATGTTTTGTAAAAAGCCGGTTCATTTTAGTGGAAACACAACAAATTTATCTAAGCACGTGAAAAAACATGAAAACGTCGAGCCCCAGAAACGGAGAGAGGAGACGAAACTTCTCTCATTGCCCTGACAGACCCACAGACGTCTCTGACTGAGGCGTTTCAGTCCTCCAGGGAACATCCAGGTAGATCAGTGTTCATCTTCAGCAGCAGTTCATGTTAACTTTCAAAGTAGATATTATCTATCATATGTTACTGGAGCTCACACAGAAAATGTAATTAAGACCTTGAAAGAACCCAGTACATATATTAAAAAGTGTCATTTAAGATAAGATAACATTAGCTAATCCTTTTTTTATCCCACGACAGGGAAATTTATAGGATTAAAGCAACAGGCAGGTGCACACAACACAGACAAAATTACATAACGATTGAAATATATAAGAGGTGGATTAGCGAAAAAACACTGAACATAACATTATTATTATTATTATTATTATTATTATTATTTTTTTTTTTTTTATTTAATTGTAATAATAAAATAAAAACCACAAAACCCAAAATGTCAACAGTTTCATGATACATCAAGCTTAGGGACTGGCTAATATACAGCAGGTCAAAAAAGGCCATATTTTGGCTGCAGTGCTTGCTGTTCTCTTATGAAGAAAAGATCAAATAGTGCACTAAATTCAATAGATGGGTTGAAAATATCCAGTATAAAATAAGTGCTACAAATGTTACAACACTTTTGTTCATATGGCAGCAGAACATTAAAATAAAAGTGCTCTTTACACTACTTTTGAATTCATTCTTGGAGTTTGTAAATACAATGCGATTAATCGCGATTAATCAGGGCGATTAATCGCGATTAAATATTTTAATCGTTGCCCAGCCCTAATATATATATATATATATATATATATATATATATATATATATATATATATATATATATATATATATATATTTTTTTTTTTTTTTTTTTTTTACAGCCCCCGGTTCTCAATAAAAGCAGAGGTGGGTGCAAATGAACAATTTTCATCTTATAGACCAAGGATTTTACGGAGAACATCTTGAAAAATATGAAGAACAAAATACAGATTTCCATTTATTAATAACTCTTTTGCATTCAACTTCTTTGTAGGAACTCGAACCACAAACACGACTTACATTTACTCAAACGCAAACCAAATAAGAAAACAATACTCAACCCTGAAAAGTTTGAAACTTTGAGCGTCTTATAATGCAGACATGCACAATCTTTGTTTTGTATCTACCCTCATTTAAATTTTTACTTTCATTTAGCAGATAAACTTTAAAAAAGACCAAGTTTGTTTTCAAAATTATTTTACAGCCCCAAAGTTGTTTTAACATAATATTAACCCTCATGTCAAAAAGTTTGGACACCACTGCCCTAACCAATAACACCAAGCCCTTTCAGTAATGAGTGAAAGGGTTATCAGACATTTAAGCCTTAGTCTGATATGAAATTTGAAAAGTTGCCCACTTTTCTGGATTTTTTTGCTGGAGGTTTCCCTTGATGCTCCTCCTCCCCAATGCGTAAGATGCGTCAAAAATGGACCAATAACAAGCAAGCATTCAAGATGGACGTTTGCCAGAACAAATGGCGTTCCGCGAGCGAGTTATTTTTAGAACGTGACGTCATATCACGTGGTACAGGTAGGGCAAATATGCATTTTCCTCCACTCTTTCGCTGTATGCTACCCTTGGTTTTACTCAGTAAAATTTTTGCTTTTTCTAAGTCTAAGACGTCTCCTAACCATGGTTTTTAAACATTGTTGTTATGGAACGTGCAACAGCGACTCGAGGTATGCTGATAGGCCGCATATGAAGGATGTTAAAGCCGCAAGCGGCGTCGATCGGCCCTCGCAGCCAAGCGCCATTGCGGTGTCGGCCGGCGGGCGGGGTCCTCACACCGCCGGCCGGCGGGCACTATCCATTCACAAAAATAGATAACATCCTTCGGGGCCCCCGAAATGCCGGGGCCCTGGGCTGCAGCCCCGGTAAGCCCCTGCTAAAATCCGGCCCAGCACAGCACATAAACTTTTTTTTAACCAAAGCAACAGTCATTAGAGGCACACAATGAACGAGGTGAATACGGGATTGAAGCTGTGTGTGAATAAAATTCAGGGAATTATTTTAGTGCAATATTCAGAAAAACAAAATTACATTAAAAACAGCATTTCATTTTGCTTTGTAAATCTGGGCGGAATACATTTGCAATCTTTGTTCCCTTTGCTCTGACTGCAGGCGAGTTACAGGATGAGGCTGCAGCAGCCTGCTGTCTGTCTGTGTCTGGTGATTGGAGAAGAACAATTAGTGGTTTCTCAGGAAGTCACCGATAACAGAAGAAAGTCGCTAGATTCTTCGCTAGTCACATTTTTGACAAAAGGTCGCTGGATGGTTCTGAAAAGTTGCTAAATATAGCAAGAAATTCGCTAAATTGGCAGCAGTGACCAGTTGCTTCCTCAGATTTTAGAAGTATTCCAGCCACTGGCCTTGTACTTACCCTCTAAAATAGTGCAGCGAGCAGTTTCCAAAAGCAGAGCCATACTTTCGAGCACTTTCTGTCAGCCATGCTTTGCTTACTAGACCAGTAATACACACAGATAATGACACGCATACACATCAGACTTAGTATTTATAGTTTTTTTCCCCACACGTTAGAGCATAGAAGTTTGTATCAGAGTCCGAGAGCGTTGATATCAGTCTCTTTTCGAGTGATATGAGCAATGTTACATGGATTAGTCCCTCCTTCATGAATCTCAAGTAATGAGGCTTCATTTACAGAAATGTGCAATTTGAGATTGTAGTGTGTAGCAGGGGGCAATAACCTTCACAGCTGTTGAAAAGAAGCTGTTTGAGTTTATTAGTTCTGGATTTGATGCTTTTTGTAATGTTTTCAGCTGGTGAACTCGATATTCCGGTGGACACAGAGATGTGTTTAAATGGTCTATTGTGCAGAGGAGTAGTAGCGGGTGAAGCAGAAAAACAGAACCAGACTAGACAGATGCACCTTGGCTGAAGGTGCAGGCAGGCAGGGATGAGCAGGAAATGCAAGCAGGCGGTGTAGACCAGGGAGCCACCAGAACATGTAGAGCCTCACGGAGAAACTGGCAGAACTGCAGCATGCAGACACAGGCCACTTAACTGCAGAATCCAGGTGGCTGAGCACACGGGATCTGGTAGAGCAGTGTACATCACAAAGGGCGCGAGAAGAGAGGAGATGTTGTGGCGGGGATGAGTTGGCTAAGGCAGGTATATGTAGGCTGGTGAACAGGTGACCAGATTTGAATCTAATTACTGGCAGCAGGTGGAGTTGATGTAGGCTAATTGACTGGGGCAGAGCTGACAGGATGGTGGCTGGTGGCTGAGAAGTGACAGACTGAGAAAAAGTCCAGAGGCAAAACAAACAAAAACCCAAATCTTAACACTTCTGAAGCGTTTGCCTGATGGGCGAGGGGCAAACAGTGCATTGTCCAGGTGGGTGGGATTAGTGGAGATGTGTCTGTATGGAGTTAGTTTCATGCCAAAACATTGTACACAAAAAAATGTGTTGCACACAAATATAACTTGTTTTGCTCACAAAAAGATATGTTCCACCCAAAAAAACTTGTTTTGCAAACTGTCCCCAAACGTTGCACTCAAACGTTGCACTCAAAATATCAAGTTTTCCTCGAGCACAAAACAGCCTCTGCTTGCAGAAAAAACAGCCTCTACCCACGTACGAAACAATTCCACACCCTCTGCGGTAAATTTGTGTCAAAAGTCACGTGATGCATTAAGAGTTGTTGTTGTTGTTGTTCAGACTTCCCGACAGCAGGGGGCGCACCCGACAAAAACTGAAACGCGCCGTTTTGGCTGAGGAAGAAAGATGTGATATCACAGCTAACAGCATCAGCACCCCACAGGTAAGTTTCAAAACTTTCCTGGTGAAAAAGTAATATCTAACTATGTCTTAATATGCAGATAGAGCATGTAAGATTTCAGTTAAAGGTACTGCTATGTTGCAGTAAGGGACCATGTTACTTTTTAGAGCAAATAACATGAAAGCTAGCCTTAGGTTGAACGCCATGCTAAAACAACTTTTGCTTTGTAATGTAACCCCTGCGGTTGGCTTCTGCCATTTCTGTGTTATGTCAATTAAATAGTACCTCATTGGATACCCAGATAAATGCATTGTTAACAGATTATAATTGTGGTTTTTATGTTGTTGTCAAATGACTGTCTATTGTTCTTATTGGTGTAAACCTAAATTGGTGTTTGGATTTGGTAATTTATCCTAAAACTGTCAAACCAATGCATGTATGCTCATCTGCAAAACGGATTCTTAAGCAATTTAAAATAATTGCAAGGACTGGATATTGATTATATGAAAATTGGTAAAGAAATTAATTAAAATTGCGTTTTTTAACACATGTATGAATGTTACAAGTAAAGCATATAGCAGCAGGGGTCCGTTCTTCGTACGTCGCTAACTCAGTTAGATTTGATTGTTGATGATTTGGCATGATCTTGGATCGTTTGGTTCTTCGAAACTCATCCTGGACTTGTTGTCATAGCAACATGTGCGCAAGCTTAAACCTGCTCGCGAGCAGGCTTATTTCATGTAAACAGGATTAGATTGCAGTTTTATAAGCGGAGAAGATAGGGAAGTCTATCCAGCCAGTGCACTTGGACCATCTCGTGGCAGAGGACGGGACAGAATTGTGGAACACCATTTTTTAATGTTTAATAAAAGACAAAACCAATAATGCTTAGTTCCTGTCATTTTATTTAAACGATTTTTTTTATAAAGAAAAGCCAGCAAGTCATCTTTTGTCTGCAATAAGAGATAGTTATGTAAAGTCAGCAATACTACTATGTGTCAAATGGTGTATTAGAATTTACTCTGAACGTCCTTTTGAATCAACTCGATCTCTAGTGCAATTTTTCTCTTTTTCAAGTTGTGGCGTTCAATTTCTCCTCTTAATTTGTGTTTTTTTCGGGTCAAAATGCAATTTTTTTGTTGAAGAAGCCGTTTATATAGGAAACGGATGGCACCCTGTGTCATTTTGTGAAAGAAAAAGAAAGGGTGAAACATGCCTCATGCAACAAAACTAAAAAGAACCTGTTTTTTTTTTCAGCCTTTTTCTTGGTGGCTGTTATAAACAGACAAACACATCATTTAACAGTGGCTTTTAAAAAAGAGGAAGAAGTTGCTTTTTAAAATACAGTTTAGTAATTAAAGGCTACCATTTTGTAGAATATTCTTGTATTTCACTTTTACTTGTCCCCATGTTCTAGTGGGTCCGGTGGAGGCTCTGATATAAAAGAACAAAGTAAATATGAAATTATTAAAATGCAAAAATACATTCTGTAGAAAGTGATAGAAGATGATTTGTCTGCTACTTTCTGCCAGCCCTCTCTCCTGGCTTTAACAGACTTTGAGGTGTTCACTGTCGTTTTAATTAAAGGCATACTATGCAACATTTTTCAGTTAATTAATATGTTCCATACCGATTTGGATGATTAAATGAGTCATTTCAGGTCGAACAAAGGTTTTCTCGGCCGCCCTGGGGGTCTGTGGGGGAAATACCGCACTTGCAATTGCAAGAGCTCACGGCCCGCACACACAGAAGTCTCGCTTTACGGCGAGAACTCCATGTGTTTTTGCCCTGCCATTCACTATATGCACGCGCGAAAGCAACAACAAAGAACCGTGTGTTAACGTCAAATAAGACGCTGCAAGAAGCTTGATGTTCATACCTTCACTGTGTTAGTCATTGTTTGTACTGCCGTTTTTTCCACTTTTCGTTGCGTTCGCCTGTCTGCTAAGCTCAAAACAACCGCGCCTGGCTTGATGGAGAAACCAGAACAGCTGAGCATCTTTACGACAGTGCACTTTTACTTTCACCCTCTGGGGGGAGCCTCGCTGGAAAATCAACCCCAGTTGCATAGTATACCTTTAATGACTCAAATTCGGCATTACCTTCCATTAAAAGCTCTTGTTCTGCTTGGGAGAAAAACTGAGGGCGTTCTTTGGCCATGCTGAACAGCCAATAGCAGCGCTGCTGATCATTGTTTCTACTATCGATACATTTCCCCTTTTAAACAAACGCATGAACGCGCAGTTATCTCAGATAACTCAATCCAGCCACACTAACCCTAAACAACAGGTGTGTTGGAAGAACCCAATTAGCCGGATCATGATTAGCCGGATGAAATCCTCTTGGATGTCTCATTTGATCTCGGATGTTTTATGCAACGTACGAAGAACGGGGCCCAGATCTAGATTATATCTCACTACCTTTATAACTCCTTAATTTCTTCAAAGTAAAAATAAGGTCATGTGTGCCCAATTGCAAATATGTGTTGTGCACAACACATATCTGGCTCGGCCATGGCAAAAACCACAGCTGGAATTGGCCACATGGGCAGATATTTTCTTGAAAAGTTTGTAGTGATTTATTTTTTTCCTTAAGAGGAGTATTATTCTTTACATAACCATAACACATATCTGTTTTTCAGCATCCGCTGATGAGGTGAAAGCCATCAAAGTTCTGGGTTGGATGGAAGCCTCCTACATGAACTCTCACCATGGAAAGTAGCATCAACCTGCTTTGAGACATGCCAACTTCCATCACAAGACTACCAAGACTTGAACAATTCAGGATTTAAAGGAATCTTAAAACACACGACAGAGGATTTGGGCTTGTTTAAAAATAATCTTAATATGTAACCGTTTTAGTTCCCAGTATTAACTACTTTGATCAGTAACTGTTGAAGCATGTCTTTCATAGCTCTTAGTGGAGCCGTTTAGGCTGGTTAGAAAAAAAGGCCAGGTTTGACATTGTTCTAAATTTCCTGACAGTCTTACATGCAGAAATTGTTTTTCATAGTCCTGTTTTTGGCTTCATCCATTTCATCAGCCAGTTATTTTTTTATACAGCCTGTTTTATGGTAATACATGGATTGTTTAGTGGGAAAAACCTGGAGAATTAATGGAGTTCTTTCAGTCTTAATTTCAACAATAAAGCAATCCTTGTGGAAAAGGTGTATTGACTTTGATTAATATTGGTAAGAATTGGAAATAAAGACTTTATCAAAGGGTATGTTTATTATGCAATGTGAAAAATAAAGGACTGTTTAAATGTTCCACAATGTTTGCATCCTCAGTTTTAGTAACAGCCCCATGTGCCCCTTTTTTCAATAACCTCAGCATTTTCAAAAGGTTTATACAGTACCATACACATTTACTATCACAATTCCAGCAATTCTACATTTTTATTCGGTAAACACACTAACTTAGTTACATTTTCCTGGCTAGATTTTACTACTTGAAAACCTTTTGCAACAATGGTAACCACGGTAAGATTAAACTTGTAAAGTGTTGGTCATACTGGACAGTAGCAACATATATATCTGAGCCATATGATTCAGAATATCCCAGTGCATCCATGGCTGCCCTCAGTGCTACCAGTTGTTCGGGTATCAACACGTTGCCAGTTTCAGGAATAGTGACCCCACAGTGTGGGTCATCAAGCAGTCTACTGTCGTCCCAGTCAATATGAGCCAGGCAGAGTCCCTGCAAAAAAGATAGAAATATATAGAGAATAAAAAAGATGCCATAATTCTGTTGCTACAACTTACTGAATATAATTTAATTCATGGAGTTAAGGATTGAAAAAAAAAAGACTCCAAAATCCATTAATTATTTTGAAGGACCATAACTATAATAGTAAGCACAAAAAATCCTTCTTACCTCTGTGATTTCTGGTTCTACGACAGAATGCTGGATGCTTCCCATCTCCCATAACTGACTGAGTGTTAGATTCCCTTCAGTTCTGAGTGAATGGTTATTCCAGCCACTGCTGATGGTGTCAAAATGTACATGTAGTCTTGGGACAAATAAATAGTGACAACAGAAGTTATCGAACATGTTTGACGGATCAAGCAAACTGTTGTCCTCTCATGAGTGCAGCACATTGTAGTTTGTGTGAGTTACTGCACACCACACATCTCTCCAAAGACGTTCAATTCTGAAAGGAGAGTTGAAGATCAAATCATAGTTTAAATATGTTTTTTCAAAAGTCTGTTACACGGCATTTTTAAATCAGAGATAAAACTAAACAGTGCCTTTAACTGAAATCTTACATGATCTATCTGCATAGTTAGCTATAACTTTCTCACCGGGAAAGCTTTGAAAGTTACCTGTGGGGTGCTTATGCTGTTAGCTGTGATATCACGTCTTTCTTCCTCAGCCAAACCGGCGCGTTTCAGTTTTTTTTGGGTGCGCCCCCTGCTGTCGGGAAGTCTGAACAACAACAACAACTCAATGCATCATGTGACTTTTGGCAGAAATTTACCGTAGAGGGTGTGGAATTGTTTAGTACGCGAGCATAGGCTGTTTTGTGCGAGCAGAGACCGTTTTGTACTCGAGGAAAACTTATAAATGATATTTTGAGTGCAATGTTTGGGGATAGTTTGCAAAACAAGTTTTTTTTAGGTGAAACATATCAACAAATTTTTTTGTGTACAACCTGGGTGCGATTTGCCTGGGGGGATGGGGGGGATTTACCCCCCCTCTGTTTGTGACGTCCCCCCCTCTGGTCATTCATGTTTTATCCCTGGGTGGGATACACTCCCCTCCCCCCCTGGTCTGAATAAGTAATAATATGGATTTTTAAAAATGTATATAAATTAGGTCTGTCCGTTTTAACGCGTTAACTTTGTTAACTACAACACCGAAATGTTTTTGTCGCCGGTAATTGCGCGTCAAAACACACACATCGTTCCCTAATGTTTTCCCCCGCCGTGCTCTGCAGACTGTTTCTTTTATCCTCGGCGCTTTCCGTAGTTTCAGAGAGCTAGAGACTGTAGCAAAACAGACCCGCGCTCACTGTTGCACAGACTGTTAATTTCATGCGACTTTGGACTTGTTTTATTCTAAAGGCGCTTGTAAATTTCATCAGTCATGGGTTGTGTTTTTTTGGGATGTTTCTGAAAGTGAAATCGCTTATTTGGGCTCTAAAATAAGTGACGAAACAGCGGTTATTAAGAGACCTGCCTGCACTAGACACTTTGTATCCAGCTGAAATATCCCTCCGCCATAGGAGCCGACGGTAGTAAAGGCAGAGAGAGCAACTCTGCACGTACTTTCTGCAGTTTACGGTGCAATAACCGGTGATAACTGCTGAAAGTAGATTACATGCTTCAGATCACCATTTTAAGCAGACATTGGATCTGAAGATGAGTTTTCAACATGCTGATAATATTGCTGAAACCCAACCCATAAACGTACTTTAATGCTTATTCATTTGTTTTCTCTGTATTTGACAAACTAAGGCTGAATTACGTTGCCAAACGAAGGACCTGGAGTTACTAAACAGTTGCTAAACAGTCTCATTCAGGGTATTAAGCTCCTGCCCAGTTACAAGCAAAGTGTAAGACTGGAATGACCTGGAAATTTAAAACCTTTTTCCAGGCTTAAACTCTATGAATATGGATAGAAACAGCAAGCAAAAATATTCAAAGAAGTTATTGTTGGTGTGAAAGCTCAGAATTGTGTGTGGGAGAGAATTAAAAAATTAACAATAAAACTTATGACTTTATTGAAATATACATTTTTTATTAATTTATATGTATATGCCTAATACCATGTCTATCTTTGTTTAAGAGGGAAAAAAAAATATCGGCATGGTATTAAATCGTGTTAAATACTTCCTCTCCTGCACTGTCCAACTCCCATACCACACAGTTATGCTGAGACATTTTCTATTGTAGCTCGGTAAATAGTAGCTTAGAAAGTCCAGTGCGTTTCAGTTGTCTGAGGAAGAAGAGCGGTTGTTGCGCCTTCTTCACCAGGTGGGAGGTTTTCACAGTCCAGGAGAGGTCAGAGGAGAAGAGAATGCCCAGGACTGCAATATTTTACGCAATATAATATATTTTTAGATGTACCTGTTGACAGGATCATGTGACATGAGTCAAGCTTCACATCAACCAATGCTTGGGTTTGCTGTACCTTTGCTGTAAGTCTTTTCTTTATAGTGTCCTGTCTGGCAATGTGGCATTAAGAATTGTCTTAATGCCAAAAACAGCCCAACAGATTTTACTTTAACAAGTGGAGCCGTACCACTTTCACCATAGTGCTCCGCTTGATTTATACATGTAAAGAGCTTTGTTATAATTTATGCAGGGAATATTTCATGTTATATGGACACTACAATAAGAAAGTAGAAGAGAAAAATAAAGGAAAGAAAAAAAAGGAGAAAGAAAGATGAGGTAAAAGGGAGAGAATGATAGAACAACCCCAGTCTGCTTCTTCACCTGCAAAGAGTGACATAAAAAGAACAGCACAACCAGCGTATAAAGTATTACATATACAATAAAGTAGCGCGTTGATACCACCACTGAAGTATATACAGTATTAATTAATACAACATGTATAAAGTGACAGCTGAAGATAAGAATAGGGGTATTCTGTATGGAAGTGAGTCTGTAAATACCTGGATCCAAGCACCTGTAGGTGTGTGCGAGAGTGCTCTTGTGTATGTAAAGTATATCCAACAGAAAAATGCTCAATAGTGGTTGTGAAGAGCCCCCCCCCAGAGCACCAAGGCAGACGCCAGGGGAACCAAGATCCCAGATACCCAAAGGGACCCCCCAAGAGGGGTCAACACAGGAAGTCTGCCTCCCCCACCAAGGGAAGAGGAGAGACGGCCCCAAGGAAACCCCTGAACCGCCACAATGCCGAAGCCCCAGGGAGCCACGGGGACAAGCCCGTGGGCTCCACCGGCAGCCAGCTATGCTGGAGTGGATCCGGCCATGGGCCCCAGGGACCCGAGGCCCTAGGGGCACCCCACCCCCTGCCGGGGGCCCTGACCTAGCCCCGGGAAGCAGCTGCCAGGAGTGAGCTGGCAACTGCCTGGGCACCCAACCCCAGACACAGAGTACCATCAATGCAACAGTGGGCCAAGGCGCCAGCCAGTGGAGGGGAGCAGGCCGGGGGAGGGTGCTCCACACCTAGTGGAGACCTGAGATGTCCTTGGTAGAGGGGACAGTACAAACCCAACCTGACAAATAAACAAACAGAAAACCGCATACAGTCTCATTCACTCGTTCCCACCCTAGTGCCCCCACATGCAAACACTCATTCAAAAAAAAGGGGGACGCAGTACACACATTCGCACTTACCACTCACACCCCATATTCCCAGGTCCAGGCCCAAAGGGGTACCAGACCCCTGGACCCATTAGGTGAGCCCTAAAATCAAGATGGGGAGGGGGGGGGGCATGGGGCACCACCATAACCCAACCTACCCGGTTCCTGCTTCAGTCCCAACCCCACATCCCGCACCCAGACCAGACGACCCCTGGAAACATGTTTTGGAAACGGGACGAACAGGTCAGCTGAGAGAGAGAACTGGCCACTCTCTCTCCCATCTGATACTTTGTTTATGGGTATAAAAAGGAGGGAACCGCTCTCAGTCGTTGAAATCCACCGTGGGTCCGAGTGGAAGCCCGGCCGTGTGGATTGTGCTCTTACTGGACTGACCGGCTTCCCAGTTCTGTGCCAGGGTAAGGGATGGAATAGCACGCTTGTCTGAAAGCAATGTTGCTTTAAGTGCTTGCTACTTTGCGTGTGCGAAGTGCTTGCTGTTTTGTGTTGCTGTATTCTGTGGGGATAATAAATATGGGCTCTATTATCCTAGCCAAAGCAGTGTTTGTGTTTTTATTTGTGTCTTGTCGATCTCTTCCGAATCTGAATAAAAATTTCATAAAACAATAGGTAAAACAGAACATTAGGGTAGATTGTGGTTAATGTGTTCAAATAGAGCTAAAACTAGTAATATTTTCTGTATCATCCATTTTGGATGCAGGGAAATTTGGCAACACAGATGGTAAAGTGGTGAATTGCAGCCAACCTATATCATGATTCCTCTCAGACTTTTAATTTCCCTCCATATCAGAATTTAATCATAGACTTTATCATAAGCCTTCAAAACCACTGGGTTATTCATTCTTGCACTTGACACATAACTCTGAATTAGGACCTTTGAGTTTAATAAAAAAAAAAAAAAAGCAATAAGCCACCTTAAATCTTAAATCAAAGTTTCATTTCATCAGTTTTCTACCATCACAACTCTCTCCACAATGATCACCTCGGTGACATGTACCATAGGTTACATTTTCAATTAGATTTAATTGAAAATTTTATTGAATTGATTGCTGTAAACATTTAACTACCATAGTGACACTTGTGTGTAATGCTGCACAGTGGATGCAGCAATGCTGGAAGATCTTGCAAAGGAAAATTAGGAATAATAAACTCCCTAGAATATTACATTCTGCTAAAACCTCCAGGGGACAGTGGCAACCCCCTCAGGTCCTGGGACCTAATCCAAACCCCCAGAGTGCAGAGGAGGCGCACTTTAGTAACACTCACTCTCATGCACAACTGTAGAGCGTGTCATTGGCCTCCTAAAATGCTGGTAGTGGTGTCTTCCTTACCCCGACTATGCCACTAACCCTCTACTCACTAATGAATCACTTTTTAAAATGCTGTAAAAACAGAATGAAATTGCTTCCAGAAAACCTAAAAAAAATTATACATGTGAAGGACTATCTCTGACATATTAGAAAAAATATATTTAAAAAAATCAATAAATACATGCTCAATAAATACATAAGCATACAATTACATGCACAAAAATACAGCAAATAAATGAATATATGCAGTAATGTCTTTCAACTAGATTTTTATTAGTTCACCTTTGTAATAATTACCTTATTTTTTATCATCCATCATAATTTTCAGCTCTATTTATGATTTACCTAAATGTATTAATTTCTGTGTATGTTTTAAATTTGTGTCCGTTTTCCTCTTCCTTTGTATTTTTTAAGGTATTTATTTCTTCAGCGTCATTTATTTATTTGCCTGTTCTATTTTAATTTCTGTATGCATTTCTGCCTCATTATGCAAATTAGGATGGGGTATATCTTTAGGGACAGACAACTTCCGGTTAGACTCACTGAGCTATATAATACACTGGAGTGCTGATTTTGCCTGAAAAACTGAAGTCACTGGCCGCCATCTTGCTACTCCCTACTCTCACAGAATCCCACAGGATTTGGTTGCAACAACAAGCAGTTTTCTGGCTGTGTGAAAATGTTTCACAGGTAATTCTACAGTCAGTGGATGTACTAACACTATCAACTACTAGGAAATTAGGTGCTGAAATATTTTACATGTTATTCATATTAAATATACATATATGTATATATAAATATGTGTATATATTGTCAAGATCCTGAGTTGTGGACTTGTTTCAGTTAATTAGTTGATTTACCTCACCTGCTGTTAATGATCCCCAGCCTGTATTTAAGTTCTTTGTTTGTTTCCCCGTTGTCGGGTCATTCTGTGTTCCTTTGTATGCTCCTGTGGTCTCCCTGTCGCTGCTCCTGCTGGAGTTTCTGTAAGTTTGCTTTCATTAAAATTCCAATTTCACTACGTTCTGCCTCCGCCTTGTTGCCGCCTAGGTCCACGCCACAGCCACCTTATATATATATATATATATATATATATATATATATATATATATATATATATATATATATATGCCCTCGAGGACCGGAGCTTGACGCCCCTGCTGTAGAGTGTATATATTTGTAAATCTGAACTCTGATGACGTCAGTGCCTCACCAGCTATGAACCCCTACCGCCACGTCGTATATGTATATATCTCTATCTCTCTATCTCTCTCTCTGTCTGTCTCTATATGTCTATATCTGTCTCTGTCTATCTCTGTCTCTCTCTCCTCTCTCTCTCTCTCTGTCTCTCTGTCTGTCTCTCTGTGTCTCTCTCTATATCTCTCTGTATCTGTCTGTCTCTATGTCTCTGTCTGTCTCTCTCTGTCTCTACTGTATCTGTCTCTATCTCTGTCTCTCTCTCTCTCTGTCTGTCTCTCTGTGTCTCTTCTCTCTCTCTCTCTAGTCTCTGTCTCCTCTGTCTCTCTCTGTCTCTCGGTCGCCTCCTCTTCTCTCTCTCTTCTCTCTCTCTCTCTCTCTTCCTCTCTCTCTCTCCTACTCTCTCTCTCGTGTCTCGCTTGTCTCTCTCTCTCTGTCTCTCTCTCTCTCTCTCTACTCTCTCTCTCATCTCTCTATCATCTCTCTATCTGTATGTATATGTGTATGTATGTATATGTGTGTGTATACACAGGCATGGACTGGTAATCGGGCGTACCGGGCATTTGCCCGGTGGGCCGACGTGCTGTTTGGGCCGGCAGACCCGACATGTATATTATTATTATTATTATTATTATTATTATTATTATTTTATATATCTGCCTCGTTATATTTGCATAATGCATGAAGAAAAATAAAATCAGCAGCGCAAGACACATATATATATATATATATATATATATATATATATATATATATATATATATATATATATATATTTATTTAAATGAATAAAATGCAAAATATTTCAGCACATGACTTTCTCAGTACTCTATAGTTTTAGAACATAACATAAAAGTATATGGCATTTGACATTTTAAAAGTTTTACGCCCCCCTGAACATGAGAAAATCCTCGTTATTCGATGCTGTAGCGCACATATTCCCTAGTTACTGGGGGGGAAATAGGGAGTACCAATATGGCGGCTGGTGGCTTCAAAGCGACTCGTTCTAACAGCTGGCTATTAGCAATCCAGTGTATAATATAGCTCAGTGGTTAGACTGCATAGCTCAATTCTACATGCTGCTGCTAGCTGCTATTGATATCAATAGCTGTCACTACCAGCAACAGTCACAATAGCTTCCCCAAGTTAACTGTAGCCTGGCCTGCCAGATCAGCCTCATATATGATGCTGATAAATTTGCCTCTCTAAATTCTCATTAGGTGTGAGTGTGTGGTTGCTTGTCTCTGTGTTGCCCAGTGATAGACTCTGTACCCCACTTCTCACCCATTGACAGCTGGAGATAGGCACCAGCACCCCTCGTGACCCCACAAGGGATAGACGTGTTAGAAAATGGATGGATGGATGGATGGATGGATGGACATATGATAGCTTAAAAAAACACATTCTTGCAGTTAATACTTTGTAGAATGCCTATTTACCCACAGGAGGGCACTCAGTCTTCTACAGCAATTCACAACAGAGCTCTAGGTAATGCTGCAAGTTTTATAGTGCATAGGTTTTACGTTTGACAACCTAAAACTATAATTCTTCTGAGCAAGATCAGCCAAGCTGAGCAAATTAGTAATAGTTGGTATAAGTGTATGGAAAATGTGCTGATGTTTATAAAGTGAGCTTTTCTACAACTTTATCTGCATAAAGAAAGTAAACAAATTGGATAAACCATATACGAGTTGATCTTTTCCATTAATGCGTGCGTAGCGCATAGGTTTTACGTTTGACAGCCTTTTATTTATTACTCCTGCTAGATATGGGTAAAACAGGCTAATTATTTCTTCTCTGTCTACACATATTAGCACTTATCTGTTTTTTGTTGTTGGCCACCCCAAAAATGATGGCATATCCATTCTGGGCACCCCACTCAAAATTTCCTGGCTCCGCCACTGATTGGCGCCACTTGCAGCTGTAGGTACCCTACTTGCTGTGAGAAGATGCTGCAGCCCTGCTCACTGCACAGAAGCTAACAGGCTGGAGGAGAAGCACGTGTCTGCAGACCCGGAGACCGCAGTTTGGGCTGGAGGCTAAATGAGACGAGGAAAGGCAATGGGGAGGGGCAGTTCACCTCTCCCAAATGAACCAGGCAACGAGGCTGCGTGGAATCCATTGTGCAATGGTCTAACAGAATTAGTGCCTAAAGTCAGTCACACCCGGGGGGGTGGAAAGGGAGAATTCCCAACCGGTCGGTCTGTTTCAGGCCAAGCCGGTCGGTGGTCGAATTGTTTTTTTAAAAATAAATAATAATAATAAAACGCAGCCTGCGGTGATGCGCGGGCGCAAAGCTGTCTGTGGCAGGTGCAGTACAACATCAGGCTGAGTCAATCCGATATTTTGCAACATACAAACGGCCCCTCATAATTTAGAAAAAAAAACAAGAAAGAAACTGGACCAAGTTATGGTAGCAAAAAGGAGAAAGAAGTGAGTGGAGTAGAGAAAATGTGTGCCAGATGCAGCCTGTGCGCAAAATTAACCAGGAACGTTTTCAGTTCTTACTGGCTCACCAGGAAAAGACAGACATTAGGGGAGACTCTGTGTTCGAAGGGTAATATTTCAATAACTATATGACTACACCCTGTTTTCTTGTGTTTATACAATAACTATGTTTTACAAGCCTAATAAAAATAAACTAAGTAAATAAACTGAGTAATTCCCTTACTGTGTTTGTGTGTTTAGCGTTTCCTTATTATTTATTTTTTATGGTATTTGTAATCTAACACTGTACAATGTCTATTATTGTTTTGTTATTGTTATTTGTAGCTGAGGAGGCCAGGTTTCGTCAAGGTAATGGAAGTCTACCCCATAGCTGTGGACTATTTTTCGGGGAAACAGACTCCCTCATGCCAGAATTCTGCCAGAATTTGTGTCCCAGTCCAGTTATTGTATTAAATGTATTCCACATGCTTGATATTTTGCTCACAAACACTTCTTATGCTGAATAACTACCACTGAAATGTTGCATGGGACAGCTTATGCAGATTGACTTTTTTTAAAGAAACTTTTACTGAAGTTGAAATCACAGCAGCACAGATCCAGTTAATAACACCGGCCCACAGTTCTGATCTGTTACTGATGAACTGGGTTTGGAAGAACACTTACATGCTGGTGATGTTCTGGAAAAAGTCCTCAATGTTCTCGCTCATGTTCCCTACAATGCCTGTCCCGTGGAAGGACAGCAGTGGGAAGAACTTGCCGCTGTCCGACTTGTTGCAGTAGATCTCGGTGGATGAGCAGGCACAGATGGGCGGACAGTCCAACAGGGAGCTCAGGTTGCTGTGGCAAAAACAGACTAGCAGAAGGAAAACCTTCCAGCGGCTATAGACCCTCAAAGGGGGTACCAAGGATGTCCTCGGAACATCCATGCTGGAATCACATATCATTTTCCCGCACATCTGCTCTGTGTGAAAACAATGAGAATATGCTTTCACACTTTATCTGTAAGCAGCAATGTTGTCTCTCAGTAGAGTCCAAAAGTAAAAATAAAGAATATCTCCTTCATATCTGTGGGTGGTGTATGGATCAGATGCAAAAACACTGCTGAAAAACCCAGTCTTCCAGTTTGGTTAGCTGGTGGAAAGGGATCTAAGGGCGTTCAGACCCTGTCCCTCTCTTTTTGTCTTCTGTCATTCATTCTGACATCTCCATTTCACCCTCTCTCTCTCTCTCTCTCTCTCTCTCTCTTTGCCTCAGCTAATATTCTCACTGGGAGGCCCTGTTATCTCCATATGGGGAGCATTAAGTCCCACCTACACATCCCGGCCCACAGCTTTCTAGCCAATGAGGGCGCGTTGACATTTTTGTGTTTGTAACAACTTGAAAAATGTCTAACAGAGAATTTAAAACATATTCATGTACATATAAATTATACAGCAGCCTCCACAACATCAACATTTGTTCTCACCCCTGGTAAAAAATGTGACATGTGCTGCCAGCCTTAACAGTTATTGAAAAATAAATGTAAGTTAAGAATTTTTATAATTTCAGTGTAAAATTTATAGTGAAGTGAAGATTCCAGCAATGCTCAAGACGCTTGGGAACAACTTTATCAGCCAAACAAAGTTCCTCCCTAGTCTTACCGTAGCAGATTTTTTGTCCCTCTCTATGCACCTTGGAAGTAGGGGAAGTTGTGCCAGAAATGTTTGGATCTCCATTTAAAATTTAGAATTATCACTTATATTTAGACCTTTCTTTTGATCCAGTTTCCAGGTAATTCTAAGTAGTAATGAAGGACCTCCTGAGAGGATATATGGTGTTATATGGTGTGACAGAAATCTATTTCTCTCAGTCATTGTTCAAATTGGAAAAGAGAAGATATAATTATTCAGAAAAAAACAGACAAGTGCTAATATGTGTAAACAGAGAAGAAATAATTAGCCTGTTTTACCCATATCTAGCAGGAGTAATAATTAAAAGGCTGTCAAACGTAAAACCTATGCGCTACGCACGCATTAATGGAAAAGATCAACTCGTATATGGTTTATCCAATTTGTTTACTTTCTTTATGCAGATAAAGTTGTAGAAAAGCTCACTTTATAAACATCAGCACATTTTCCATACACTTATACCAACTATTACTAATTTGCTCAGCTTGGCTGATCTTGCTCAGAAGAATTATAGTTTTAGGTTGTCAAACGTAAAACCTGTGTGCTATAAAACTTGCAGCATTACCTAGAGCTCTGTTGTGAATTGCTGTAGAAGACTGAGTGCCCTCCTGTGGGTAAATAGGCATTCTACAAAGTATTAACTGCAAGAATTTTTTTTTTAAGCTATCATATGTCTATCCATCCATTTTCTAACATGTCTATCCCTTGTGGGGTCGCAAGAGGTGCTGGTGCCTATCTCCAGCTGTCAATGGGTGAGAGGCGGGGTTCACCTGGACAGGTCACCAGCCTATCACAGGGCAACACAGAGACAGACAGGACAAACAACCATTCTCGCACACACTCACATCTAAGGAGAATTTAGAGAGGCCAATTAACCTAACAGTCATGTTTTTGGACTGTGGTAGGAAGCACAAGGAGAACAGTGTAAATGACCCAGGTATTTGTTATAACCAGGGCCGCTGGAAGTAATTTTGAACAGGGGGTGATGTGAAATTTTTTGTTTTTTTTGGACAAAAGACCTATGAGCCTATAGGCCTAATTAAAATACAATAAATAAATAGATTGAGATTCACTACTTTTTTGACAAATACACGTCTAATGGAGACGTCATCCAAAACAGCCAACTTGTATTGACTTGTATTGTGCAACTCTGATCTTTCATGCTCGTTAAAATTTTCAGTGGCTTTATGCCAATTTGAAAAGCTGGCATTTGAAGCTGGATGTTGGCTGGAACGGGTTGTCTAATCCAATCACGCTGGGTTGGGTTTCGGGTGCAGGGGCTGGGCCTGCAGGTGCACCCACAGACATAATATAAAGAGTAGACCCCGTATCGACCGCTTTTGCCTATGGGCGCTAACGAGATTTGGGGGCGCCATCTTCGGGAGGTCAACAGCTCTGCTCAGTGTAATAGAGGAGGCGCAGAATCAATTTGAATCAACTATAACTCGCTGGATATTAAACAAATTTTCACTTTTTTTGCTGAAAACCTTAAAACTATAGCTATCCTGACAAAGGGTTCAGTGCATGTAAATATTCTTAGTGGGGTTAAAGGTAAAAGATTATTCTGATAAATGTATGTATGTTGCAAAACACAGCCACTCATAAATCTTTTATTACTATATACACAACCACATGTATACTCAAATATATTGTGGGGAGTGGCGGCACAGAGGTTCTGAGTTCAACTCCCTGAGCAAGACCCTGAGCACACTGCTCCCCAAGGGGATGGGTTAAGATGCAGAAGTGAATTTCTCCATTGTGAGATCAATAAAGTTCAATCATTATTATATATAAGCTACATTCTGAAGCATGTAGCTCTGTGCCCCCTGAACTCTCTAGCCTGGCTCCGTCTGTGGCATGTGGCCTGGTGCCTCCTGAGGCTAGTAGTCTAGCACCCCCTGATGCCAAACTGCCGGCTAGCTTCTAATTTAGCATTAGGGGGGACCTGCATTATCGTCGAGGGGTCTGCATCGTCGACTCCGCCCTCGAAGGGCCCTGCTCTGTTGACTCCGCCCTCGAAGGGCCCTGCTCTGTAGCCAGGCACCAGACATACCGACACGCCAGGGCTGTCTCTGGGACGCCCTCTGGACGTATTGGGGTCTGTCCCTGGGACGCCCAAATAAACTGAGATCACCCTGTTTGGGTTGTTTTTGTTTGGATTTTGGTTTGGATTCTTGTTTGGACAGTTTTCTTTTTTCTGACTCTGACCCTCCATCCTGTACCTCCCTCCACCCGCCCGGTCTGGGTTGTCTTTTGTTTCTGAATTATTTATTTATTTTTCTAAAGGGGCGTCTGGAATTTGCCCTTGAGGGAGGGGCTCTGTCAGGATTGGAGTTTTGTTATTGGTTTGTTTTGTACTTCTTTCTATTTTACCAATTCTGTCTTAGGTTTAGGTTCTGTCTTAGTTTGGTTTATGGAATAGTTTGAGTTTTGTTGTGGTTTGCTTTTGTTCTTCATTTTATATTATCAGTCAGGGTTCTGCAAGCTTTTAGTTCAGTTCTGTTCACCTCCCAGCTCACCTCCCTGTTTTCACCCAATGAGTTTGTCACTCCCCTGTCAGCAGTCACCAACCTATCAGTTCGGTTCTCTGTCAGTCACTTCCCTGCCTCTGATTAGTTCCACCTGTTTTCCTGTAATTAGTTTCTACTCAGTTCACCTGCTCACTCTCCTATTTATACCTGCCTCTGTCTCCTGCACTCTGCCAGATCATTGTTTTCCATGCCTATTGGTGAGTCTTGTCCAGCATTCCCCGTACTCTGTTTGCTTGTAGACCTGACCCAATTAGTCTCTGGAGTTCTGAGCCAGCCTGATACCTGATCCTGATTTCCCTGCCGTGTACTGATAGCTTACCTGTTTACCGACCTAAGCCTGGACCTGTTTCTGTTTTTTTTTTTGCCTGTTTTTGGACTGCCTCTCTGTGTACCGGTTTTTGGATTCCCGTTTTGACCATTGAGACTGTCTGTTCCTGCACTAACCAGTTCTGTTCATTAAAACCTGGATATTCCACGTACCTCGCTTGTTTTTGGCTGAATACTGGGTCCATCTGTCCCTGCACCGTGACAATATACATATGCCAAACATATACAAAGACAAATATATTTATATATATATTATTACTTTATTGTATAACTATTATTACTAAAATTAGCCTATTTTGTCGGGAATAACTGTTTTGGCAAAACACTAGCACCAAACATTAACAAGTGTAGCAGGGACGTGAAGAGACTGTTGGAGGGGCAGGTGCTCGAAGTTAAAAGAGTGCACATGGGGCACGAATTTAAAACACGATACAGAAACATACCTTGCTATACAATCGGCTGAACTGTACCAACCCTTACTATAAAGAATGTAACATGGAATCAAGGCCGTAGGTTTGATTTGAACTTTGATTTGAACTTTAACCCAGGGACGTTTCATTGGTCTGACATCATTGGTCCTACGCAATATGCATGCTCCTATTTCTTTATGCTTGACTTGAGTGTCAGGGCGCGTTTCTTCTGTCTAAAGAGAAAAGCAGTATTTCTTGCTACATTTATACACATTTTATAAGCACAACACACACTAGATGCTTTTTGTTAATCTGGTGGCCTAGTGGTTAGAGCATTGAGCTTGGGTCCCAGAGGTTCTGAGTTCAACTCCCACCGACTGCCACTGTGGGTCCCTGAGCAAGACACTTAATCCAGGCCCAGCACAGTGGCAGCCCACCGCTCCCCGAGGGGATGGGTAAAGATGCAGAGGTGAATTTCTCCATTGTGAGATCAATAACATTCTATTATTATTATTATAAATTATTGGGACTTTTTCCCACTTTGAAAAAGTTTGCATTTGAACTTACCAGCAACAGAGACAGATGGTAAAAACTTGTCAATTAAACCAAATATTTTCAAAATATGTCTGTTGTCTAGATACATCCTCTATTTTCTTTTGAAGATATGGAAATGTGTAGAGATAAACCCAACCCTTTTTTAATCTAAGATACTCTGTCTGCATCATAAAACACAGCAAAATTATACATTCAAGGGACTGCAAATACATTTCTTGTATTTACTCTGCACTGGAAGTAGAAGCGTCACTGACACTGACAGCATTTCAAATATTAAATTCAAACTTCAACAAATGTACTACTGGGTTGTAGTTGCTCTGTGTAGCCCATTTCATGTAATTGATCTTAACATTCTAAACACATTTCTTACATCATATATCTGAAGTGTAGATAACAGCTTCTCCTTACCTACATCCTCTCAGACAACTAATTATTTCCCTAACAATAGTGAGTTATCAATGTTTAAATGTGCATTACATCTTAATACATAAGGAGCATGGAGGACCCAATACTGTACTTTGAGTGAGTTTGGTGACACCAAAACTGAATTGTTACATGAGCTTGTCCATTTCATCATTCAAATGAGAACAACATACTATTGGGATATACTAGTAAGACCATTAAAGAACAGCAGATTAAACTTTAAGGTATGTAAAGGCCTATATTAAATTAATTTTGCAACCACATCAACAGATTAAATCATTTTTACTTTTTTGGTGTACCAAAAACCCTCGTAATGAAGTAATATATTTTGGGCTAAGTCACTGATGATAAGAATGTTTAGCTCTGCCTCTGGTTTGTACTAATTTACTAATGGACAGTGTGGAAACCTTTGTACAACAAAAACAATGTAAATGTTGTATTTATCGTAATTCTAATTCGAAAAGTAGAAATAGTCAAATAAATAGCAATATAATTTTGTGAAATCCTAATTATGCTATTATAAATAAGCAAAAGTCTAAACAAAATATAGCAGTTGTTTAGGCAGTGTTGTTGTGTTGTATATCATGTAAAAGAAATATCACCTGCTATTTATACCTGAACTGCATCAGAGGGTCAACAAAAAAATTAAGCAATAATGACAACGAAATATTGGTAAAAGGGAAACCCTCGCCTTTTCTTTTTCAGGCAGCTGTGGCTAAGAATCTGAACTTTTAATAGCCTACAGTCTTTGCTTTTCCATCTTTCCAGCTGGCTTCAGAACTCTTACCTGACTCCGCCAGATAGATTTGCTCCGCATATCCATCTGGAAACCTTCCGTTAAAGTAATTTTGGGAAGGGGCGAAAATACTGGTTAGCTGATTGGCCTATGTTGGTGATAGACGGGCCAAATGAACCAATCAGATTCGTCGTCGCTCTGTTACGAGCGACGACGAAAACACAACCACAAGCCAAGCTACTCTTGCTGCTGCAGGTAAAGGCTCGTTAGCTCAGCAAAGAAATACTCTGTAATTCCGATAAAACTTGCTCGATAGCCACGCTAACGCTAGTTTCATCGGCTGAAGCCGCCATGTTATTTAGACTGAACTGACGCGCTTCCGGTTGCGTCACACCTCAACCCGCCTCAAAGCCAACGCTGATTGGACGTTCGTTTGGTGAACGGCTCCAAATTTTCTTTAACGGAGAGTAGCCAGACTGATCTGCGAGTGAAACCTTGAAAGCTCGCGAGATCAGGATGGTTTCACGAGGCTATCAGAACTCCTGCCTGGCACAGAATATTTAGTTTTATAAAAGAGATTAGGTTTCTGTTGATAAATGCATATACTTCAGAATTAGATGCTATTTTGAGATGCTAATGTTGGTTATTTACATTTCTCAAGTTCCATAAATCAAAACTCTCTCGCCTGCTTCTTTACAGAACTGCACTCAGCAGCTTTCACCTATTTTACTGCAGGTAATTAGTTTCTTAACTGGGACTAGTTAAGTATTGATTGTGGTAACCGCAGTATCCCTGTATCCCCGGATGAATCAAAACTAAAATCTCCGCTCCAAGCAAGCAAACATGCACAGGACGCACTAGAAAACAGCCAATCAGAAAGAGGGAAGGCGGGATTTAAAGCAGTATAACCTATGGCAGTGGAGTTAAACAGCACAGTGCACAGTCAAGTGTGCTGCAGATTTAAAAGGGGCAGGACAGACCGGGCAGCGCGAGGCAGCGGAGCTGCGAGCTGCGAGAGGAAAAGTAGGGCAGAGTGAGGGGACGTTATGTGGATCATGTAACCAGCCACGGTATATCTAAATTATTATTATTTTGGACATGCACACACACCAACAAACACGCACAAAAAAACCCAAAAACTGACAAAAGGGCACTTTGGGCACCAAGGGGCAAAGGGGCAGGTGCTCAAGACCCCCCCGCCCCCCCCCCCCCCCTGCACGTCCCTGAAGTGTAGTGACTACTTGTCCATGAAAGCCAAAAAACTCAAGAGTTATAGGTGAACAAAACTAAAAGTGACCCAAACAAATCAGTTAACTAATTAAACAAATTACTGACAAATAATTGTTTTCTAAGCAACTTAATTTAAACAAAAATATTAATACAACATATAAGTAAATAAATAAAAATGAACTAAATAAACTAAATTTCTAAAACGTAACAAAAATAGAGAAATTGCTCCCAGATCAAGCTTGAATTTCGTTGGTGGACAACAATACAGAAAAAGAACATTCTAATCAAAAATATCTGTTCATCTTAATTGTGAAAAGTTATCCCTCGATCACTGATGACAACGGTCCGTCGATTAAAACATAAATACGCCGCACAGTGCTGAGGCATCCTTCTGTTCAGCTTAAACCAGCAGGTTAGGGTAGCAGGTCAACCTCCCCAAGATGGCGGCCGTAATTTCTGCGCTGCGACAGTCAATGCGAGGCAACTACCATCACAGGCAGGCGAACAGTCTCCTCACTCCGGCTGCCCTCCGCTGTCGTGGTTGCAGTACTAGTGTTCTTCACTGGTGGTGGTGGTTTTCCAAAAAAATCCGAAATGCGTTTCTGTGCCATATTTCCTCCTCGTTTCTGTCATTAGACTATGTAAATTTACTAGTCTGCTGCCGCGAGCGGGATACCTCTTTACTCGGCAACCACTAGCTTGCTTGATGTTGCCATGACAACTTCCGTGAAGTTGTGTTGATTAGGCCTACAAATAATTTAATTATAATCCAAATACACGTAATAGTAAAGTTTTAAAAAAAGTCTAAATCATTTCCCTAAACATTTATAGGAAATTAATAAATTTTGCAAAGTATTTTGAATACATTTTATAAAAATCTCCCTCTCACCACTAGGGGGTGCTGCAGCACCCCCACTTCCCGCGGCATGGTTATAACAGATATTTTTCAGGCATACTTTCACTCATATATTGGCTTTTGTTTTTATGCCTAATGTTCCTGATTCTTCCGTTTTAAGTAATACATTTTAGATTAATAGTGAATTATGGCAAAAAGGTTTACGGGGCTTTTATTTTGAAGGCATACTTTCTATGTCTGGTTCCGGTAAAAAGAAAAGAAACGCTGCATTCCTACATCAATACCAGATGGTTTTCTGCTTGTTAAAGAAATTACGGGTTTCCATGTACATTTTATCTGGCATCAAGCTGGAAGGTGAATAGGTATAATTTGCGTGGTTGTGCAGTTTTATTTTTATGGTGACTCTAAGTTTATTTAGTTATTTTTTTATACAAATGAAGTTTGAAGAAAGCTAATAAGCTAATGCTAGCTAATGGCATTCATCCTTTATGGTTTTGTCAGATAAATGTGAAACGTGGTCATATGTTGGTCATAAGTGAAGTAATCTTTGTTTTATTCATCTACAGCTCTTACGGTGTGTCTATGGTGTAATTTCCTGTTTGTTGAATAAATGGGTTGGAATACCCACCATCAGTCCTCATCATTGAGTGCGTCGTCTGAACAAAGTCTGGCTAGAATGCTACAAACATTGCTACCCACTGTGCAGATCCCCATCATATGTCAGGATAATTAAATATAATAATGAGCAAGATGGAGGCACAGATGGCTGCAGCTCACCGGCTCTTTTTGTTTTTCTTTGCATTTTTGTTCATGTTATCACCACACTCTAATCCAGTATGGGAGAGAAGAGCTACTTGAACTGGGGTTAAACCCCGAGGTCCTTGGATTTGATCAACCGCCAAAACTGAACTCTATCCCTCCCGAAACTACTACGGACAACAGAAACCCCTCTCCCCCTACCTCTGAGGCCTGGACGCCGGCGTGAGTATAAAGGCGTGGCGGCCGCGTTTTCCCGCACCAGGCTAAAGGCAAATCCGCACAGACCGGCTGTGCCCAGTCTCCTCATGGCCAAGTTAGATCAGCCACGAAAAAAACAGGTAAGATCCGGCTGAGAACTGCCACACATAAGATAGACATCTGTGTAGCAAACTTCACGGAGACCTGGCTATATGTTAACGTACCCAACGCAGCAATGCCGCTAATAGGCTGCGCTTTGTTTAGAGCAGACCGGACTGCAACACCAGAGAGAAGAAAAGGTGGGGCTCAGCTATACACATCCACAACACTTTGTGCAGTTGCAAAATGTGATCAAAGCCGTCTACTCCCCTGATCTGGAATATCTGGCAGTTAAGTGCAGATCATTTAAACTAGTTAGAGAGTTTATCTCTGTTATTATCATTATGGCATACATACAGCCAAAAGCTAATAAAGATGCTCGCCCTTGAAGAGCTATATAGTTTTATCACCAGAAAAATGAACATCAATCCAGACACAGTTGTGAAACTTTAATCATGCAGGTGCAGCAGCTCCTCACGTTTGAGCATCCGATCATATCTCTGTGGACCTGTTGGCTACTTACAAACCACTGATTTGCAGAACTGTTCAGGTTTGGACTGAAAATACCAGCTTAGCCTTACAGGACTTCTTTAAACACACAGACTGGGGGGTGATTAAAGAGAGCGCTGATCTAGAGGAATATACATAATCTGTGTTGTCCTATATTCACTTCTGAACAGATGTTGTCCTACCCACAGATTTTTAGAATGTTTCAAAATCAGAAACAATGGATAAACAGCACACTGTGGTCTCTGCTGGAGGCCCAGGATGCAGCATTCAGACCAGGAGACAGACTGGCCATTAGCAGGGCTTGGAGTGAGTTGAAAAAAGGCATCCAGAAGGCAAACCACAGATACAAGCAGCGCAAAGTTTCCTCCTGTGCTGCCAGCCTCCAGTCCTCCATGCCTGAATGGTATCACCTCCGGTTTGCCCACCTGACTTCTTGTTCTTTTGGGACAACCCCAGGTTGCCCACTTTTTTTGTTCTTTAATTCATGCCAATGGGCCTTCTGCTTGTCCTGTCCTGCCTATTTTGAGTTTTGTTGTTTGGACTCTTGTCCTCCTTCTGAGGCCCCCTGCGCACACCCTACCTGGTGTAATTTCTGTGTTCACTTTGTGCACATCTGTTATTCGCCCATGAGAGGGAGAACAAAAAAAACAGAAATTCAGCTAAACACAAGGAACATTTCAAAGGTTTTATGAAAATCAATAGTCTGGTGGGAGACAGGAACTACTGCAAAGAAAAGGGACAGGTTAGTGTCATCATAAATTTTGATGGGAAAGAGAGCATTCAAAACAAAAGCCATTAACCTTCTCAAAGTCTGGAAGGGTGGACTGGATCTGTTTAGTTGTTCCTGGGGCTCTATCCATATAGTGATGGTTGTTGCAATAAGCAGGACTGAGGTTAACCTCTGGGAAAGGAAAACAAGCTAATGCTTTAAGGGAGCCTTTAATTCAGGATTGTCTTTATGAAGAAACACCCTTTAAAACAGGGCAGTAGGTTGGTGTCCAGAATACAGAAGCCAAAGGAGAATTTGACAAGGGCAGGCAAGGATGAGCACAAAAATCCAAAATATGAGACTGGGTCAAAAACAGGCATGCAAGGAACGCTGGATATTTACTCATACACAACGGCTTTCAAAAATCTGCCGTCAGCTGATGGTGAAAGCCTCATATATATAAGCAACAATACAGGTGGATGAGATGAGGCAAAGAGCTACCACAGGTGCAGCTGCTCATGCCAATCAGCTGGGGCAGAGAGTGAAGCCGGCCTAAGTAAAAGCAGAGCAAAGAGAAAAACAGAAAAGCACGGTGGAATAATACCACAGCCTTGCCCTCGCTCGGACACTTCATGTGTTTCTGTGTTTCTGACCTGGACAAGCCCTGCCTTGCCTTTCGGCTCTGTCAATAATTACACCACAGACTCTGCCCAGAGCTGCCAGAAATCCCCTGCCCAGAGTCGTGGAAGGGCGCCTACCCAAAGCTGTCCATGAGCGCTACCCAGAATAATAGGTTTCTGTCTGCACCAGGACAGTATTCTGCTACAATATCGGGATCGCTTTGTCAGCACATAGCATTAAAAAAACATCTACAGCACAGGAAATGGTTTTATTAATGTTGCGTGATTACACACTGTTTTAAGCTATTTAATATTTAATCAATAACTTTCAGTCTGTTAGGTTCATATTAGGACAATAATTGATAGGGGGATTTGAGCACTGGCATTCTTCTAACAGCAAACTGCACAAACGTAGAATAAAGGAGTGACAACTTCTCTTCAAGTTCAAGAATTAACTGAAATTTAATGAACATCCAGAGAACATCACTATGTAATGCTGTTTATCTGAATTAAGGCTATATTTCAATCAACAAACCCTCTCTACTTGGCTAGTGAAACTTAAAACTGCTAAGCAAAACTGATAGAAAAAGAAGCTAAGGAACTATGGACACACAAAAGAAACAAAACAACATAAAATGGTTAGAAAACCATCATCAGAATTATTACTAAAGTTCATCTTAAAAAACGTGGAATGAGGTTAAATTAGCTTAATTAATTTAGAACAACATTTGGTATGTGTTTCAACCCATTCCCAATGCAAATTCTGAGTTAGATAAAACATTTCATAAAATAACATTTTAAAGAATAATTTGCTCAGCAAAATCCATACCATTTTATTAATGCTGGGGGTGCTGTGTCGATCGGTGGCATGATGGGTTAATCCTAAAGTTATACAAAACACCATTAAATCAACATTAATGTTCCATATTATTCCAGTATTAATGCTCAGAGCAATATCAAGTGATGGCGGAGTGAAACAAAAACAAGCATTATGTTTAAAATGAACCGAAATTGCGTTGACTCGGTGGTAGCACTAATGTTATGTGGGCTAATAGTGCTATGCTAGTTTAGTGAATTCTAAACTTTCCCTGTTTATTTCTCTGCCAAACCTCTCCTAACAGTAATGATTTTATGGGATTCTTCATAAAGACAATTGATTATGTTAAAAATAAAATTATTGCCAGCCTCCCATTGTGCAGGATGAAATAAAAAAATTGGTGTTCACCTCAGGGTTTGTATGTTGACAAAACAGGTCTGGATTTTCAAATGTACATGCAAACACATGAAGCTAATGTTTATTGGCTAGGAGACATTTCAGGCCCAGTTGAAGATGTAGTCACTAAATGGGGCCGGTACATTAAAGCTCAAATTCCAGAAGCCAGAAAACCTTTCTAGATTACCATTGCACCACGTCTATGACATTTCAAAGAGCATGGAGTATGAAGAAAAATGGGACAGTTCTACAAAAAACAGAACTGTAAATCTTGAAACACAATGCATTGTTATTGGTAACCAAGGTGCAGCTTTAAATGTGAAACAAAATGATTTCATTTCAGAGTGGTACAATGTTCCAGAATTAGTACCACACATAACATTGTTTGTAAATAAAGGATTTCATACAAAAGATCTGGGACCAATGATGAAACTTGCAACTGAAGCAACATGGGAAGACACAGATAACCCATTAATTTCACAATCATGTGATGGAACAATGATCAAGATCCTATGTGAAGCGACAATGACAGCAAAACAATGTTTGTGACAGTGCCTGTTGATCTAAAAGATCAGTCTGAGGAAGATGGTTCCTCTGAAGATCAACCATTAATGCAGGACATGCTGTGGGAGATTACTTTGACTAAAAACCGTAAAAAGAAAGATGACACAGGAAAAACGAAGTCTCTCTGTTCACCAACTGGAGAACCCATTTATTTCATATAGCCGAACGTACAGACGGGTGCGAGCTAGAGTTCTGATTACAACATAGTGTACATGCATTTTATATCCCACAGATGGGTGTGTGTTACAAATAAGATTCTCTGTGCATCCATTGGTCCACGCTGTGACCCAGCAGTGTCCATGTGCTTCCAGCCTCCTTTGGCAGACATTGGTCTTATTTCTGGGAACAGCTCCACAAACGTTGAAAAACAGACAACCTTATCTTGTCAGTTGACCTCTGTTTGGGTCACACAGGATGTCATGTCCTGGTCATATTCTGGACTTCTGCTCCCTTCGCCTCGCTTTCAGGACAAACAGACTTCAGATGTTTTCCAACCCCATTAATGCAGGACTGTCATGATTTGTCTTTGGATGAACCCGGGACACAGCACGCACACACAGAGCTTGTTCTTGAAGTGAGTTTTATTGTACAGAATGATGGGTGAATGACGAGAGGAACCAGAGTCTTTATGGACGGAGGTGAAGGGTGCGGAAGCTGGCTGACAGGAGGAGCACGGGGAGACTGACCGGGAGGAGACTCTGGAGCGGAGGACTTGAGACCGTGAAGCAGCTGCGGAACCGGAGAGCGTGGAGCTGGATTGCGGAACTTGGGAGCGAGGAGCTGGACTGCAGAGCCTGGGAGTGTAGAACCGAGTTGCTGGACTTGAGAGCGTGGAGCGGAGTTGCAGGACTGAAGAACGTGGAGTTGAGTTGCAGGACTGAAGAACGTGGAGCTGAGTTGCAGGACTGAAGAACGACAGACTGAGCGGGAGTGAACACTACGGGCCGGCAACGAGAGCAGAAAGAGGTATGTTTAAATAAGGGTGGAACCAGGTGGAAGCAGTTGCGGGTTAATTGCAGCCTGCCAGGTGGAACCCATCAGGCTGCGCAGTAACGAGAGAGAGGGAGAGAGGCTCAGCATGCAGCCTTTAAGCTGCATCCTGACAAGGACATGCTAAAACATGGCTCTGAGCACTTATGGTCTAAACATGACACAGATGTGGGCTTAGTAAAATCTGCAGAACCAGTCTCAGTTCAAATAAAACCAAATGCACGGTTTCCTTTTCACCAGTAATACCCATTAAAACCGGAAGCAGAATAAGGCATCCAGAAAACCATTGATGGATTGATGCAAGCAGGTGTGCTGGTGGAAGTAGAAAGTCAATGTAATACTCCAATTTTTCCAGTTCTGAAAGCAGACAAAAACAAATACCGTCTTGTTCATGACTTAAGAGAAATACACAAGATATTAGTAGACGCAGAATCGAATGTGCCAAATCCAAACACTCTTTTAAATTCAATACCAACTGAAGCTCGTTTTTTCACCGTTATTGATCTCTGCTCTGCATTTTTCAGCATTCCGCTATCAGAAGAGTCGCAACATTTATTTGCATTTACCTACAGAGGTAAAAAACTCAGGTACACCCGGTTGCCTCAAAGGTTTAAACTCAGCCCGCACATATTTAATCAAGTGCTAAAATGTGATTTGGAAGGACTCGATTTAACTGGTACTGTGTTACAGTATGTGGATGATTTGTTAATCTGTGGAAACTCACTAAATAACTGTCATCAGGACTCAATCAAAGTTCTACAAAGATTAGCAGAGGGAGGACACAAGGTCTCCAAACAATAACTACAGTATTGTCAACCACAGGTAGATTACCTAGGAAGACAAATATCACAAGGAACAGTTGGCATTTCACCTTCTCAACTGGAAGGTGTCAGCAAAGCTCCAAGTTCACGGACAGTCGGCGAAATGATGATATTCTTGGGAATGACAGTATTCAATGCAGACTGGATTGAAAACTATGCGGAACAAACAGCACCGCTTAGAGAACTCATAAAAGAAACAGGAAACCAGTCGTTGAAAGCAGTGTTAAAATGCACGACTGAAGCTAAAATAGCTTTTGAAACACTAAAACAGGAAATGCAAGTGGCACCAACTTTGGCATTGCCAAACTAAGACAAACAATTGTACCTGTATGTAGCCAACAGGAAAAACATGTACGCTTCAGCTGTACTAATGCAAGAAACCTGTGTAGGACGATGAAAGCAAGCCATTGCTTATTACAGCACTAAACTAGATAATCTGGCCCAAAGCTGGCCACCATGTTGTCAAGGTCTAGAAGCAGTCTACTACGCTTATGTAATAACATCAACCATAACAATGGGTTACCCGGTAACAATACGGACCGGGGGCGGAGGTCGGGCACAGGCAGTCGTATAGTTGAATTGTGGTGACCCCCCCCTCTTGTGAGTGTTGGATGTGAGTGTTATGTGGGAATGTGTGTACAGCGTCCTTTTTTTCTTTTTTCTTTCTTTTTTTTTTAAATCTGTGTGTGGTGAGTAGGGCACTAGGGAGGGATGGTGTGAAAGAGTTTTTTTTTTTTTTTTTCTCTTCCAGGTATGGGTGTGGTCCGCTCCCTCTCCCAAGAACATCTCAAGTCTCCGCTAGGTGCGGAGCCCATCCCCCCACGTCCTGCCCTCCTCCGCTGCGCTGGCAGGCGCCTTGGCCCTCTGGCGCATTGGTGGGCCTCGGGTTTGGGGCGGGTTCCCGGGTGTGTGCCGGCCCATTCCCGGTGGCTGCTTTGCGGGGCCTGGCCCCCCGGAGGGGGGGACGGGGCCCCCGCCGCGGGGGCGGGGCGCCCCTGGGGCCTCTGGCCCTCAGGGCCGGGACCAAAATCACAGAACTGATAAATCAATCAAAATTTGTGATAACTCAGGCAAGATGTTTACAGTACATGCCACTTTTAACATATCCAGACGTAACTGTACAGAGGTGTACAACGAACAACCCTGCTGACGTGGTACTCTGAAAAGACCAGACGGCAGTCCAGTACTACATCAAAAACAGCTAAAAGAGCTGATTGCATCGATGATGCTGCCATCAAGGCTGGCAGTAATTAAATGCAACGCGCATCGTAAAGGTAATGATTTAATCATTATGGGCAGTGTGCGATTTGCAAAAAAAACAGAGGGGGGAACACCGGGGTAGGGTGGAGAAATCGGCTGCTGCTGCTGCTGCTTCTTGTCTTGTGACGCTGCCTGCAAATCTTCATCATCCACCAAAGTTGGTCCTGTAACATTACCATGGCTGTTCGTCCCGTCATCTACTCTTGACCTTTTCTGTTGATTTTTCGGGCCGAAATATGACAAAATACTTTGGGAGTGGGTATTAGTTTACTTTAACCGCTTCGAGCAGAAAACGTATTAATACTCTTTAAAAACAGACAACAAAAAATTAAATTAACAAATGTGAAGGACACAAGACATGTATTTAGATTAGGGCTTTATATTATATTTAAACAATTAAATTTTTTAATTTGAATCGATTAATCACATAATGTTGATAGTTAATTTGAGATTAATTGCAAATTAATTGCATGTTTTATTCTTTTATTTCTGAAAGTGTAATAGCCTGTTTGGGCATTTTAATATACAGTTTTGCAATAAATGACACTAATAAAATCCATGCTTGTACAAAAAATCAGCAATATTATCAGCATGTTAAAAACTCGTCTTCAGATCCAATGTCTGCTCAAAATGGTGATCTGCACCAAGTAATCTACTTTCAGCAGTTATCACTGGTTATTGCACCGTAAACTGCAGAAAGTACATGCAGAGTTGCTCTGTCTGCCTTTACTACCGTCGGATCCTAAGGCGGAGGGATATTTCAGCTGGATACAAAGTGTCTAGTGCAGGCAGGTCTCTTAATAACCGCTGTTTCGTCACTTATTTTAGAGCCCAAATAAGCGATTTCACTTTCAGAAACGTCCCAAAAAACCGCAACCAATGACTGATAAAATTTACAAGCGCCTTTAGAATAAAACAAGTCCAAAGTCGCATGAAATAAACAGTCTGTGCAACAGTGAGCGCGGGTCTGTTTTGCTACAGTCTCTAGCTCTCTTGAAACTGCGGAAAGTGCCGAGGATAAAAGAAACACAGTCCGGAGAGCACGGCGGGGGAAAACATTAGGGAACGGTGTGTGTGATTTGACGTGGTTAACAAAGTTAACGCGTTAAAACGGACAGCCCTACTTTATATACATTTTTAAAAATCCATAATATTACTTATTCAGACCAGAGGGCGGGGGGGGGGGGGGAATGTATCCCCCCCCAGGGATAAAACATGAATGACCAGAGGGGGGGACGTCACAAACAGAGGGGGGGGTAAATCTCCCCCATCCCCCCCGGCAAATTGCACCCAGATTATGGGGGAACCACGCCGCAGATGAGGCAGCAAAACTAGCATCTAAGTGCCAGATGGCTATCTTGGCACCAGTGGTCACCTTGGAACCAATGGTAACACCAGAAGACATCATTCTGATGCAGCAGGAGGCAGGTGTGAGTGAGCACTCTCTCTGGGCACAGAGAGGTATGACAATGAGTGAAAGTGGTTTGTGGAGATCACAAAGTGGACATTTAGTTGCACCAGTAGCATTGTTGACAATGTTGATCTCGGAAGCTCATGGTTTGGATCACTGTGGCAGAGGGAAAGTGATGGAGAAGTTGAAAAGGCAAGGTTATTGGTCACCTTACATGCAAGCAATGGTGGATGAAATTTTGAGCCAATGTGCAATATGTGCAGAAAACAATGTTCGTAAAGGCATAAAGTAACCGATTGGACACATTCCGGTCCCTGGGGGACCCTTTAAACATCTTGTGATAGATTATGTTGACATGATAAAGCCAGTACAAGGGAAAAGATACATGCTGGTGGTGATTGATGGGACTGCTTCAACCCATCGGCTGAACCGATCAAAGACATTGGGAGCTGATACAGTGATTAGGTTTCTGACGAGAGGCGATTCTGAGATTTGGCATCCCATCAGAAATCATTTCAGATAACGGTTCAGCATTTATCCAAAAGACATTGAAAGGTGTTTTGTCAAAGCTAGGAATGAAACAACGTTTTGGAGCAGTCTACCACCCACAGAGTCAGGGTATAGTAGAAAGGATCAATGGGACTTTGAAAGCTAAAATGAATAAAAATCTGTGCTTCTCTTAACTAAACTGGGTTGATGCTTTGCCGCTTGCGCTAATGAGCTATCGCATGCAGTTGCATTGAAGCACGCATTTAACTCTGCATGAAATGCTAACAGGCAGAACAATGCCAGTTCCTGAATGGAGGCTTCCATTCAAAGGCCCGGCACTTGAACAGCTACAAACGGAGTTGAAAGCATATATGGATCAACTAACTGCTATCCATAGAGCTATCTATCTGCAGGAAAAAGCCAGAAGTTCCTGTCCAGAGTCAGTGGTGAAGAGACCAGTCGAACCAGGAGACCTGGTGTACGTGAAGGTGTTAAGACGTAAATGGAACAGCTCGAGATGAGATGGACCCTTTGAGGTCAAACGAGCGACCGCGACCGCCGTCCAAGTACAGGGGAGTGATACGTGGTATCATTTGACTCATTGTACTAAAGTCCACGCCAGAGACACTGTGAAGCCAGACAGTGCAAAGATAGACACTGTGAAGCCAGACATTGTGAAGCTAGACATTGGAAAAGAGTGTGAACAGACGGTTTGCAGCAATGAGACTAATATTAATGACATTTCACCTGTGGATGTTGGGTGATGCTGTGGTGTCAGCCTGCAGCCGGCACCACAGCATCAGCCTGCATCAGCTCAACCATGAGTGGAGAGAGCAACGAGTAGTGTGGGTTGAGACAATCAACATCCAACCATAAAATGTGGGACTACTGTCTATAAAGGGAAATCCACCTTTGTAGAACAAGATAAGTACAACACAACGTTAATGGGTTTGAACAAGTACACACCAGTGTTTTTGCCAGCTGAACTAAAGTCAATAACTCATCTAGGTCTTAGAGAACAATTAAGAGAAAAAACAAAAAGGATGCGTAAGAAAAGAGAGACCCATGCTGAATTCAAATGGAAAGCAATGGTAACCGATACAGAATCTCGTATACAACTAGATACAGAGTTTGAGGTAAACATTTATTACAATACCAAGAAATTATGTGGGAAAAGTGTGAAACAGGAATATAAAGTTTATGGGGCAGACCAGTGTTCAGTTTTTCTACACGTTAAGGACAATGGTTTTGATGTAGAAACAAAAATAGAATCCCATTGGGATCCTGAGGACAATTACAAATATGACTTAACAATAAAGAATCTAGAAAACCCCAATGTAGTATCAGGGAATGGTGATTTAGAATGAATAGGAAACAAGGAGTTAGCTGCTACAGTTCAAATGTTTAATGATCAAATTAGGATACATGTGGAGCCAAACAGTGATAAATATGACTTGGTTGAAAGAAACGTGATTTTCTCTAGATTACTACAAAAAGGTGACAGACGAAGGATGTATAATTTGCATGCTAATGTAAGCCATCAATTAGCAAGTCAAAATCAAGAAAACATTAATTGTAAAATGACTGTTTGGAATGTAAATAGATGTTGGATTATTGAAGCAGATGTAATAGCCTTCCAGATTGACAAAACATACGAGTTGAAATTTGAAGACGTCAAAGTGGGAAAGTAGATTGAACAATGTTATGGAACTTACTGAAAAATGAGGCTTTACCAGAAGAAGTAAATTGTTTTCCCTCAACAACTAAGGCTACTAGAACTACAGCAGAAGTGAAGAAAATGACCGTCCCTAGTGGACATTTGACTTTACCTGCTCAAGTCACCACATCAGGACTAAATAAACCGCCAACTTTAACGGAAAAGACATTAACGGTCTCATCAGCATCTAAAATCTTAAATAGCACAATACAAATTTCAACAAATAATGGTAAAATTACAAATGTAAATACAAGTAAAGAGGAAGTGCAAGCTACAGAGGTTGCTAGCGACTTAGAAAACGCAAAACCTACGGTGATTCGACCTGAGAACATTATAACTGAACCTCCAACAACCGTTATAACTAAAACAAATCCGTGGACAATAGTTTCAAATACAATAAAACCACAAAGGAACTTTTAAATACTACTAAACCCTCGGTAATAAGATTAATTACAACAGTAATGCCTAATTTGAGTAAACACCAGATTTCAAACCGTATTACAACAGTACCTTCTCCGATTGAGTCAAATCAGGACAACAACCTAATATTAGAATTCACAGAACCAGATCCAAAACAGTATGGATGCTCTAAAAAAGAAGGATGTGAAGATTTCTCTGAAGGTTTAGATCAATTTTATGAAAAACACCATCCAAAAGTAGCTACACCAAGAGCAATAAATAAATTATAGGATATTAAATGGCATGGAATCAGACCAAGGGGTGATCCTTTATGGCAAAGAGCCATACATAATACATGGTATAGCTGGTCATGGTATACAGCAAGAGAGTTAACTAAAAATGATTGCGTAATCTGTAGTGTTGCTCCGGGAGCAGTTCCTATGGTTATTACAGAAAAATACACATCAAAGGAATGTGCATTTGTACAATGTGAAAAATGTAGGAATGGTGAGTTCACTTCAAGAGAAGACGCAGTGTCATTTTTTTAAATTACCTATGTGTGGTTTGAGTTGCAGACTCTTATATGGTTCAAGAAACTCTCATTAATATTTAGAAAAATGGAAAGGGTATAAATTAGAATCATTGTGTGCAGAATTTAACATCAGTACTACAGATAATGTTCCACCCACTGATTATGAAATAGATTATGACACAGAATACAAATGTTTCGTCAGTGGAGGTTTTGAGGACAATGAGGGAATTAATGTAGGAAACACATCTGTAAAATGTAATGTAACTTGGGTATTATCTTGGTTTAAGCATGCAAATGTAACACCAGTGAAAAAAAAACAGATTTTATAGAAGAGGACTGTAAAAATATAACTATGACGATTCCCAAACTTTTCTTTTTAGGAGATCAAACGTATCCAGTGGCAGACAGTTACTGGATGTGTAGTGATGACATGCTAATGAACACCTTACCACTTAAGTGGGTAGGACTTTGTGCATTAGTACGAATGAAAGTACCGGTAACTTTAGTGTATGAAGGGGTAAAAGAATTAGCTCAGATTGAAATAGGTAAAAGTAGGTCTCGTCGGAGTCTAGACGATTACGGACTAAATGAAGGAGTTTATTTAAATCTTATTGGTCAACCAAGAGGAATTCCAGATGAATTTAAAGCACAACATGAAATTAGAGCAGGTTTTGAGTCTATTTTACTTTGGGTTACTATTACTAAAAATGTTCAATGGATAATTTACGTTTACTATAATCAGCAAAGGATGATAAATTTCACAGTTGAAGGATTTATGGCAATGGGAGATCAACTACATGAAACAAGTAGAATGGTAATGCAAAACAGACAAGCCTTAGATTGGCTTTTAGCAAGTAAGGGAGGTGTTTGTCACATGTTCAGTAATCAGTGCTGTACATATATTCCCATGAACACAGCTCCTAAAGGTTTGTCTAGGGCAGTAATGGTTAAACTTATGAAACTTGAAGAAAAAGTAAAAGAGAATGCTGGTAGAAACAACTGGTCGTGGAATAATCTGGAAGAAATTTTAGGAGAATGGGGAGCTTTAACCGCTAAAACGGGACTCACTTTGGTGATAACACTGATTGTAATCTTTTTGTTTGTGTGTTGTGTTGTGCCTATTTTGAAAAGGTGGATTGTGGGAACGGTGTATAGATGGATGACATCAGGCAGCAGCCATCCGAATGGCTGACCCCCCGGCCGCCTGGACACGTCTATGGACTCATGCGTATACTACAGACTTAGGCCATATGGAAAGGAGCTCCGAGATCGGGACGGACTCTTTTTGTTTTGTTACGTGTCCATGCAACCAAGCACACGAACTAAAGATGACTAACCCTATTAACCTTGTTCAAGTTACTCAATCCAACAATAAATAAATAAAATATAATACAACAAAGCATTAGTAGACAAGGTAGCACAGGCGGCCAGTTAGTTTAAACTGTCATAACATTATATTTTACCATCCGTTTCTGTTTAACCCTCCATATCAGTATTATTAGCAAAGATAATTTGCATATATATAATCCATGTATTTGATATGTTGTTTGTATATGTTACATTCTATTATGTTATGTTATATTATATTATGTTTATGTACTCTTTTTGAATGACAAGTGCTGGATTTCATTGCGAGTAGTATGGCTGATTTCTAATTGATGCTGGTCGGTCAGGTGGCCGTGCTGACGGATGCTCGATGGAGAACCGAGATCCATGGGAGAGTTTTTCCCCCCTGAGAACAGTACATGAATAAGTGCCAACAACGGGGGTTTTCGCTTCCATATCTGTTGGATTGATGCCAATGTGAAAGCAATGACTGCTTTGTGTACTTATACTCTCTCAGTCTCCCACTCTCTAACTCTGTCTATTATTGGAAATATGTTATTGATTGTAATCCGCACTTATTACATGTCATTTTTGTTCAGCACTTATGTGGACACCTTGATTACATTAGTATATTATCCACTGGTTGTGTAAGTGATTACATTTTTTTACATGCTTGTTATTATTACAGCTAAATAACAACAAAAAAATAAAACATTAGATTGTAGATTTCCAATTTTTGTTCCTCCTCTCCCCCTTGGCACAATTTTCAGAAGAACAAAAGTTTCTCAGTGTGCCCCATCCAAGTGCAGTGGATCATATTTTTTGCTATTTATTTATTTCAACATATGAGGCAATTGTTGAAAATTTTTTAAAAGACAAGGTGTTGGAGAAATATGAATGTAATCATTTAAAGAGGGTTCCATTATAGTAATTATTTTATTTTTATCAAGTTACAGCATTTGGTTTGTTTTAAGAGTTTGCTTTCAGGAAGGTTCTGTTGTTTTTAACCTTAGACAGGGAGAACAGATGGTCCTCCCAGATAAGGAATGTCTTGCCTTATCCAGCTGTGCATGAAACTGGTGACTGATCACCATCCGGAACAAAGCTTGCTCCCATGTTGTAAATTCCTGACCCAACCCCCCTGACCCTTTTTTGATGTGTGACAATAAAGGCAAAAGGACAGAGATGGCCCGGCACAGTCGATCCCAGATTGTCAGGGAGTAAAAGTTCTCCGTTTGGGTTTATCCTCTGTCCTTTTCTATAGTACAGTCTAAACCTGTGTTGTGTGGTTTTCGTTCTAGGATAAAAGGGGTTATCTTTAATAACCCTATTACAAGGTTTGATTCCTAACTTTCAAAAAAGCTACAAAATTATTCCAACCACAATTTAGAAAATGTATTTAAATAGAGAAGTTGAGTCATTGAATAAATTAGAACATGTGGTATGTTGATAGTCACTTTTACGAACAAACGTACCATTTGAAAATAAAAATGTTTAAGCAGATACTAAACATAGTTTTAATAAAGCCCACATTTATGTTTTAAATATTGCTTCTTGTTAGTCTGACGCAATATTCTAATCTTAAATGTCATGTTTTCATTAGTTGTTGGTGAAAAAGCAAGATTATGAGCAGAAATAAAGCAACCCATGTAGCGCAACCCATGTACGGAGGCCTTAGTCCTCGACGTGGTCAACCCAGGTTCGACTACAACCCGTGGTCTTTTGCCACATGTCTCTCCCCCTCTTCCACCCCCTTCTTGTCAGCCTATTGTGTTAAAAAGAAAAGCAATCCACTAGAGCTAGGAAAAATCTCCAAAAAACAAACAAACTTCAAAACATCCATCTGTGTGTAAATCCGTCCGTCCGTCTTCTTCCGCTTATCCGGGGTCGGGTCGCGGGGGTAGCAGCTTCAGTAGGGAGGCCCAGACGTCCCTCTCCCCGGCCACTTGGGCCAGCTCCTCAGGAGGAATCCCAAGGCGTTCCCAGCAGAGAGACATAGTCCCTCCAGCGTGTCCTGGGTCTTCCCCTGGGCCTCCTCCCGGTGGGACGTGCCCGGAACACCTCACCAGGGAGGCGTCCAGGAGGCATCCTGACCAGATGCCCGAGCCACCTCAACTGGCTCCTCTGGACGTGGAGGAGCAGCGGCTCTACTCTGAGTCCTCCCCGGATGACTGAGCTCCTCACCCTATCTCTAAGGGAGAGCCCAGACACACTACGGAGAAAACTCATTTCAGCCGCTTGTATCCGGGATCTCGTTCTTTCGGTCACGACCCAAAGCTCGTGGCTATAGATGAGGGTAGGAACGTAGATCGACCGGTAAATCGAGAGCTTCACCTTTTGGCTCAGCTCTCTCTTCACCACAATGGATCGGTACAGCGCCCGCTTCACAGCAGACGCTGCACCAATCCGCCTGTCGATCTCCCGCTCCATCCTCCCCTCATTCGTGAACAAGACCCCAAGATACTTGAACTCCTCCACTAGGGGCAGCACATCCTCCCCAACCCGGAGAAGGCACTCTAGCCTTTTCCGGTTCAAGACCATGGTCTCGGATTTGGAGGCACTGATTTTCATCCCGGCCGCTTCGCACTCGGCTGCGAACCGCTCCAGTGAGAGCTGTAGATCACGCCCTGATGAAGCCAATAGGACCACGTCATCCGCGAATAGCAGAGACGCAATCCTAAGGCCACCAAAACGGATCCCCTCAACACCTTGGCTGCGCCTAGAAATTCTGTCCATAAAAGTTATGAACAGAATCGGTGACAAAGGGCAACCTTGGCGGAGTCCAACTCTCACTGGAAACGAGTCCGACTTACTGCCGGCAATGCGGACCAGACTCTGACACCGGTCGTACAGAGACCTGACAGCCCTTATTAAAGGGCCCGGTACTCCATACTCCCGGAGTACCCCCCACAGGATCCCTCGGGGGACACGGTCGAATGCCTTCTCCAGATCCACAAAGCACATGTAGACTGGTTGGGCAAACTCCCATGCCCCCTCCAGAATCCTGCTGAGGGTATAGAGCTGTGTATAAATAAATATCAGATATCAAGAAAGGATCAATTCCGGTTTTTTTTTTATTCCAGCAAAAGGTTCTTCTGTTGTGTGTAAATAATTGGCAGATTTACAATTACGAGTTATTTGCTCTGGTTCTAATTATCATTGATATAGCTACATGAATATGGGTGTGTTTTCCCTTAACTGCATGCCTAGTGTTATATGTAAATGTGGGCAAACTGTCTTAGTGCACAGCAATGCTCTTTGCATAAGGAAGCAATTTTTTGAGTAAAGTTGCCTTTGGGTCCACTTTTATAAATGAAAGCACATTGCAGTTAGGATTTTAGCATCTGCTGATGTGAATCTGCTCCTCAGTGTTTTCAGGACCAGAACTAAATTAAATGACGCAACATTACGTTTCATTCATAGTCAGTTCTGGAAAAAAAACTCCCTGAAAATCTCAAATAGGCAAAAAGGATTGCATCATTCCAATCAGGACAAAGATAGATTTATGTTTATTGCAGTGTTCCCCTTACGGTCTAAGAATACTTTATTATCATCATCATCATCATCATCATGACTACATTGAAACCACAACTATCCAGATTAACAACATTACAAACAAATATCAGTTTAGTCCTCTGTCTTGTATTTGTGTAAAATCTGACTTATCGTAGTGATGCATTCATTTTTACAAATACTTCTTGATCAATTGTATGCTTCTAATATCATTTCCATGTAATTTCCTGAAAGCACTTTGAACGCCTTTGTGTCTGAATAGCACTATACAAATAAACTTGCCTTTTTTAAAAACACAGAACTTCTATCAAGAACAAAGGGTAGAACTCCTCTGAGCTGCTGTGCAAGCGCTGGGTTTCTGAAATGAAATAACAGAAAATACAATTATAGAAATTGTGTCTTGTGTAAATATCATATTATATAAGAGTATTATTATTATTATTATTCCTTTATTTAACCAGGAAAAGTCCCATTGAGATTAACAATCTCTTTTTCAAGGGAGTCCTGGCCAAGATAGCGGCAAAAGATTACATTACAATTTACATTACAGTTTACAATAACATCTATCTAAATTAGAATTTCATAAAACATTGACAAACTATAGATCTCATTTCCAAACTTTTGAGCAATCGTTTAAAATGTCCGATCGGAATCAAATCCTTCCAGTCTTTCTGAAGAGTAGAGTGGATGTTTTTCTCTTTTAGTAAATTATTGCAAATTACTATAGTGCAAGAGTCCTCTGTCATTCAGTGGATATTAGGCATGACTTCATAATGCACCCATGACAGTAATGCATTACTGAGGAATTATTGATTCATAATAGCTGGTTAATGCACTGCTTGTCGGCCAGGCTATGGTTTTATGAGACTTAGATAAAAGTAACCTATTTTTACTCCCTCTATCCCTACACACACGCACACACACGCACACACACACACACGCACGCACGCACGCACACACACACACACACACACATACACACACACACACACACACACACACACACACACACAAACCTCCCATGTAATTAATCAATAATTTGTAACTGTGACCATATAGCTTGCCTATGTATTCCTAGATAATTTCGTAAACCTGGTGTTATTTACATGCATGATATAATAGAAAAGGTTTCATACAAATGTTGACATTTATTATTTGTTTCTTAGTGAAATTGTATGAAATCTTGAAATCCAGTTTAGATCCAGAATCACCTAGGTTTTTTTCTGTTTTTTTACAGAATCACTCTGTTTCTCTGGGCTGCTCCTTATTTTTTTTTCTTAGATAAAAGATAAAAGCTGCTTTCTAAGATTATTGAAGGATTACATACCTGCATACTCCCTCCAGAGCAATGCATATCTATCTTCCAATTTATTTGCGCTTAAATACATGAAGGTGTAAGTATTATGATTGTCTTCCTATACATTTTAAACAGTAGCACACAGTTTGATCACCCGATAAGCCAAGGAGCCACACATATTTTCTAAAAATGTGGTAACTGCTTTGGCACCTGTCTGCTGCTGCTTTTTAGTCACCCTGTATACTACACATGTACATTCCTGGTGCAGCATTTACAAAACTGCAATAACAGCAACAGTCCAATACTAACATAGTTTAATGCAGTTGAGGCACCCTGTTAGCATTGAAGAAGGTTCAGTCACTTCACCATGTAGATTGTTTGGAAGTGAAAGTAACTCAGATGGATTGCAGTACTTTAGATCAATTGTTCCTACAACTATTTGAGGCACTTAAAACATTTAAATTGTCTTCCCTGGCTATCAGATGATCCCAAAATATCCAAATTAAATAAATAAAGCATTACAGTGACATCATAGCAAAAGTGCTGATACTTGTCCTGGTAAAGCAGAATACTATGAATTTCACACCCTGGATCCTAATCGCATGCACTATACATGAACTATTCAAAAAGGACAAACATACTTTTAAGAGTCAAGAGGGATTTAAATGCCACAAAATACCTTACTTTTCCTCATGCATATGTTAGGGACCACACACACCAGCCAGAGAGACACCAGAAGTTCCCACAAAATGTTTACTTAACTCGCAAAAAGTTAAATAAAGTAAATATTAGGTTGGGGTCATAAAAGCACCTGGACTATCAGCACTGGTGCCCCCTAGGGGTGTGTGCTCTCCTCACTGCTCTTCTCCCCTTACACACCAATGACTGCACCTCAGGAAACCGATCTGTCAAACACAATGGTCATTGGCCTCATCGTGGAAATTTGTCTTGGAAGCGGGGCAATGTTGCAATCCAACAGACGCAGACAATACTTCAAATAAAATCACTGACAATAAATACATAAAAAATAACGAAAAACATGCATAATATCTAGACACATTTATTTCCTTTCAAACATTTCATCTTCATCAGAGCCTCCTGTTTCTCTGTTCAGGCCCAGCTAATCGTCCATTAATCAGGCTGATGGAGAGTGGTGCAAACAAGTGTTGATGGTGGTTGTATTTACACAGAAGAACCCCAAACCTCCTCACTGAGTTCAACATATGCTGATGCAAGCACGTGACGTATCAGACAAAATGTTGTAGGTGTAATAAGTCTGGGGTACCGATTATCTTGCCTGCCATCTTGACTGTATTCTGGATTAGAGTTTTAGATTTAACTGGGAGGTTTTCAAATCAATCAGTAATCCAATATCTAAGAATGAAATCTATGGTTACTTGGTAAAAACGTAACATAATTCTTTTGGAAATACTAAACAATCTAAGTTGTCTAAGAAAATGAAGACCTTTGCACAAACACTTGCCACATTTGTGCTCCAGCTAACATCAGTATCCATATGAACACCTGAGTATTTAAAGGAGGTGAGCTGTTTGGTGGAACCACTGTGTATGCAGTGGCGCCACCAGGGGATAGCCAGGGGTGACCGTGCCCCCTCCCCCCCATGCCATGTCTTGGCCACCCCACTGGCCAGTGTAAATTGTAGGCAGCCGCTCTTCCTGAGTTTCTATCGCGCTTTTAGTTGTATCTGCCAGTATTTAATTTCCCCTAGTAACTGTTTTGTTTTCCAATAAATTTATAAATGTACACATTATTCTAAATATAATTACACATTAAAAAGGAATTGTTGTACAACTCAAAATGTTAACTTTACTGTTATTGGTCTATGTACATTAGATCATTAGGAACATTAAAAATCCAAAAACAAACATTAAAAACCAAAAGATATTAGTAAGCATTTACTTAAGTCTTTCTAATAGTTTTCTACAGTAGCTTTATTACAACAGTAGAATAAAATCCTGAAATTCTGGCATTTAGTTTCAGTGCCACCCCAAGAGTTAAGTGGCTCCATCTGGCTATGACTATGAAACATTTCTGGAGGTGCCACTGTGTGTATGGGTACAGGACTCTAGATTATAATTGATTTAGGGTTCAGAAACAGTTCAACAGTTCTCAAAGTGTTAATCTGTTGTTTGTGAAAGTCACACTAATACACAAACTTATCTATGGCCCCATCTGACCCATGAGATTATTTTGTCAGGAGACTCAAGATAACTGATAACAAGTTTTGCGGTAAGGCGTATTGTGTCACTTCCTGTTGTCACGGTGTGAATTTGCGGTGTGAATTGCAGTCGGTTGCTCCAGACTCTCTCGCTCTTATCTTTAATATCTTTGCTGTAACCTCTGTTTCTAACACATAAGCACTTTTAAAACATTCTCTGTTGCTGCACATCGCGCTTGGGAACTCCTCATGTTTCACACGGTTTGCTTCGTGGCGTGGTAAAAGGGCGTTAGCCTAGCTTTAGCTTAGCCTAGCTTTAGCTTAGCCTAGCTTTAGCTCCATAATGGCTTCCCCCTTACTCTCTCCTCCGCTTCTCTGTCTCTGTCTACGTCTCCCCCTATCTCCTGCTCTCTGTATCAGATGTTTAGCTATTCCTCTGCCTACTTTAGTGATAATGGTACCTGTAATAAATGTAGTATTTTTGTAGCTTTGGAGGTGAGGGTGTCAGAATTGGAAACCTGGCTCCGTGCTGTTGAAAAACCAGCTGATAGCCACCCCTTTGCTAGTACGGAGCCACATAGACCTAGCGTTACTTCACTTAGTGGTCTTCCAGAAGCAGCACCCGTGCAGCCGGGTAACCATGCCGGCTGGGTGACGGTTCGTAGGAAGCATAGCTCTAGATTTCAGCCCCCAGTTCACCACCAACCCGTCTGCCTTTCTAACAAATTTTACCCACTCAGCGACGCACCCACTGAGAAGCCAACTCTGGTGATTGGGAGCTCAATAGTCAGAAACGTGGCACTAGAGACACCAGGGACCATAGTTAAATGCCTGCCAGGGGCCAGAACGGGTGACATAGAATCTTACCTGAAACTGCTGGCTAAGGATAAGCGTAAATACAGTAAGATTGTTATTCACGCTGGTGGTAATGACACCCGGTCACGCCGATCGGAGGTCACTAAAGTTGGTGTTGCTTCGGTGTGTGAGTTTGCTAAAGCAATGTCGGACTCTGTGATTTTCTCTGGTACCCTGCCTGATCTGACCAGTGATGACATGTTTAGCCGCATGTCGTCATTCAACCGCTGGTTGTCTAGGTGGTGTCCTGAAAACGACATGGGCTACATTGATAACTGGAAAACTTTCTGGGGAAAACCTGGTCTGATCCAGAGATACGGCATCCATCCTACTTTGGATGGTGCAGCTCTTATTTCTAGGAATCTGGCCGGATTTATTAGTTCTAAATGCTGACAACCCAGGGTCCAGACCAGGAAGCAGAGCCGTAGTTTAACACACCTCTCTGCAGCTTCTGTACTGTTACCCACCCATTACCCTATTGAGACGGTGTCTTTTCCACGACCAAAACTTAACAGATCAAAAACTGATCTAAAAGGAACAAATCATAAAAATCTAATAAAAATCAATACGGCTTACCTTGAACCAAAAAATAACACAATTAAATCTGGTCTATTAAATACATAAGGTCTTTCCCTCCAAAGACATTGTTAATTAATGAATTGATTTCTGATAATCAGATTGATTTATTTTGTCTCACAGAAACCTGGCTACAAGAGGACTACGTTAGTATAAATGAGTCAACTCCCTCCAATTATTCAAATTTCCATATTTCCAGATCTGTGGGAAGAGGAGGAGGAGTGGCAACCATCTTTCAGTTTGATTTATTAATTAGTCCCAGGCCGATTAATGACTACAGTTCTTTTGAACATTTAACTCTCAGTTTCCCTCATCCAAATTGTAAAGCAATAAAACCTCTTCTGTTTGTTGTTTTGTATTGTCCACCAGGCCCTTACTCTCAGTTTGTTGGATCAGTTGTCAGACTTCTTATCTGATTTGGTGATAAACGCTGACAAGGTTATTATAATGGGGGATTTCAACATTCATGTTGACACAGAATGTGATAACCTTAGCGTAGCCTTTAAAACTATCCTAGATTTTGCTCAAAATGTGCATAAACTGATGCACTCTTGACTTCATACTTTAGACCTTGTGCTGACATATGGAATTGTGAAGAATTAACAGTATTTCCTCACAACCCTGTCCTATCTGATAATTTTTTAATAACATTTGAGTTTAATCTAACTGAGTTCTTCACCCCCAAAAGAGGGTTCCATTATAGTAGATCTTTATCGGACAATGCTGCATCAAACTTTAAAGAGTCTGTCCCCCTCCTAATGTGGTCAATATTGCAGAAATGCCCTGCAGATAGCAGCAATGTTGTTTCTTCCCATTCACAAATAGATGTCTTTGTTAACGGTATGACCTCGTCATTGCGTTCTGCATTAGACAATGTAGCTCCCTTGAAAAAGAAGGTGATTATTCACAGGAAGCTGGCTCCCTGGTTTAATTCAGAGCTGCGTTCCTTGAAGCACAATGTTAGGAAATTGGAGAGAAAATGGCGCTCTACACACCAAAAGGAATCCTACCTAATCTGGAGGGACAGTCTATTGTTGTATAACAAGACCCTTCGCAGAGTTAGAGCAGCATATTTTTCATCATTATTGAGGAGAACAAAAATAATCCTAGATTTAACTTCAGTACAGTTGCCAAACTTACAGAGTCATAGCTCCGTTGACCCATCCATTCCCTTAGCTCTTAGCAGTAATAATTTTATGGGATTCTTATAAATAAAATTGATTCCATTAAAAATAAAATAATTGGCATCCTCCCAAACATGATTACCTCATCCTCAGTAAGTGAGGCAGCGTTGGAGGAATCTTTAGAACCTGCTCAGTGTCTGAACTGTTTAGAAGCAGTAGAGCTTTCTGAGCTATCTAAATTTTAGCTTTATCTAAACCTTCTACCTGTATGTTAGATCCACTCCCAACCAAATTGTTTATGGAGGTATTCCCTTTGATCAGTGATCCTATTTTAGGCATGATTAATCTATCCTTAGTAAATGGATATGTACCACAGGCTTTTAAAGTAGCTGTTATTAAACCTTTACTTAAGAAACCATCTCTTGATCAAGATGAGTTAGTAAATTACAGACCTATATCTAATCTTCTTTTCTTATCTAAAATTCTTGAGAAAGTTGTTGCTAATCAACTCTGTGAACATTTACAAAGTAATGACCTACTTGAGGAGTTTCAGTCAGGCTTCAGAGCTCATCATAGCACTGAAACAGCTCTGGTGAAGGTCAACAATGATATTCTCATGGCCTCAGATAATGGACTTGTGTCTGTACTTGTCCTGCTAGATCTCAGTGCTTCATTTTCACACAGTTGATCATAATATTCTCCTACAAAGACTTGAGCATACTGTAGGGATTAAAGGAAAAACATTAGGCTGGTTTAAATCTTATCTGTCGGACAGATTCCAGTTTGTTCATGTTAATAATGCCATGCTTTAAGTTTTGTCTGGCTTCTTTCTTGTTATTTTGCAGTTCACTCAGCTCTCCCTCGCTCAGCTATTAGTCACACCTGTCTGGACACTAATAGTCTTTATTCCCGTCACCTGTCAGGCTCCCTTTATAAACTCACCTCAGTTGTGTTCTCGTCACCGGTCCATAGTGTTCACTCCCGCTCAGTCTCTGCCAGAATCCTTTGTCAGCTCAGTTTTTTGTTAAAGTCAGCCAGAAGACTTACTTCAACTTTGTTGAGTCCTCGGCTCTGATGTTCCGGTCTCAAGTCCTCAGCTCTGATGTTCCATCCTGGTCTCAAGTCTTCTGATGTCCCGTCCTGGTCTCACGTCCTCGGCTCCAGAGTTCCTCCTGGTCAATCTCTCTGCACTCCTCCCACCGGCCAGCTTGTGCACCCTACATCTCCGTAAGTTAAAAGACTCTGGTTCTTCTCGTCATCCATCATCCACCCTGTTCAATAAACTCACTTCTAAGAACTAGCTCTGTGTGTGCGTGCTGTGTCCGGATTCATCCCAGAAAAATATCATGACATTATGGACCGGTCAAGGGATGAACCCGAGCACCCACAGAGCCTGGTGCAGAAGCTGGCAGGATCTGCCCTGCCTCTGGTTTCGTCTCGCCTGGGTCACCGTGCGGCGACGCCTCGCCTCTGGTTTCATCTCGCCTGGGTCGCTGTGTTGCGACGCCTCGCCTCTGGTTCGTCTTGCCTGGGTCGCTGTGCTGCGACGCCCTGCCTATGACTCTGTTCCACGGGATCGCTCTCCACGAGACCCGCCTCTGACGCTGCCCAGCGCTTAAAGACGGCGCTTTTAGTCGTCGCTGCCCAGCGTAACTATTGCCGCTGCCCAGCATATTAAGACTTTGCTGCCCAGCGCCTTCTGGTTTCTGTTTTTGTTTTGAGTTATTTTTTGGGTCCCTGTGTTTTGAGTTACTTAATGTTCCTTAGTTTTTCAGTGCTCCTTAGATTTCTTAGAGTTTTTAGGTTTGGTTTTGTTGTGTTGTAGTTCTGCTTTAGTTTCTAGTCTTGCTATTTGTATTTTTACTGTTTTAGAAGAATTGTTTCTGCCTTCTGTTCATTTGTTTAGGCTCAACCTTAGTTTTGGTTTACATAGGATTTTTTAGTGTTTTAGAGTTATTTAGTTTTTTTTTTCTTTAGAGTATTTAAGTTTTTATTTAGCTTTTGTTTTTCCAGCTCGGTTGTATTGTTCTAGGTTAGCTTTTAGTCTTCCGAGTTTTGCTTTTGAGTTCCAGTTTTTACCTTAGACTTCCTGTTTTGCTTTGTGATCTTATTTCTAGCTTTAGTTATCTAGTTTTTCATTAGCTTAGCTGTACCTGCCCTCGTCTCCCTGTTTTGCTTTGTTTTATAGTTTTGCTTTAGCGTTTGGTTCCCTTCCTAGTTTTCCAGTTTTGTTTTGATTTTTCAGTTTTAGACCCCGTAGTTCCGGCTTTAGACCCCGTAGTTCCTATCCTAGCCCTTGTAGTCCCTGTCTTGACCCTGTAGTCCCTGTCCTAGCCCTGTAGTTCTGGTCTTAGTTCTGTATTAGTTTTTCTAAGTTTTGTTTGTTTAATCCCCTTAATGTCTTTGTGTGTGGGTTCCTGCGCCGTCTGGGTTCCTGCGTTGGATGGGTTCCAGCGCTCTTTAAGGTCCCTACGCTTTTCTTCTCCTGTTTTTTTGTTTTCCCCTCTAGCCTTCTGTAGTTTTTATTTTGTTTTGACTTCCCCTGGTGTCTGTTCTGTTCCCCTGTTCCCTGTTTTCCCCGGTGTTTAATGGCCGCCAGAGCCCTCCGGCGCTTCCTAGTCGCCAGCTGAGCCCTCTGGTGCGCCCGCCCTGTCGCTGCCCAGCGCACGCAGGCTCCGGCCAGAGCCCTCCGGTGCTTCTAAGTCGCTGTCTGTGCCCTCTGGCGCGCCTGGCCTGTAGTTCACCCTCTAGTTCCTGGCGTTTGCGTTTTCTTGGTTTCTCGGCGTGTCTAGACGCTCTCTGTTCTCGGTTCCCCGGCGTGTTAGTACGCCCTCCGTTCTTGTTCCCTGGCGTTTTAGATGTTCCTGCTTCCCTTGTGCCCCGGCGTTTCCCTCGCGCCCCGGTGATCTCTTTCCTCGAGCCCCAGCGTTTCCCTGACGCCCCGGCGGGTTTCCCCTGGCGTTTCTGTACGCCAGTCGTGCTTCAGCGTGTGTTGTTGAGCCCTGGTGTTTTCAGAACGCCTGTTCTTCCCTCTGGCGTTGTCGTACGCCTGTTCTTCCCTCTGGCATTGTCGTACGCCTGTTCTTGCCCTTTGGCGCTGTGGTGTGCCCGTTCCTTCCCTTTGGCACTGTGGTGCGCCCGTTCCTTTCCTTTGGCGCTGTGGTGCGCCCGTTCCTTCCCTTTGGCGCTGTGGTGCGCCCGTTCCTTCCCTTTGGCGCTGTCGTACGCCTGTTCCTTCCCTTTGGCGTTTCCGTACGCCTGTTCCTTCCCTTTGGCGCTGTGGTGCACCCGTTCCTTCCCTCTGGCATTAAGTACGCCCGTTCCTTCCTTCTGGCGTTAAGTACGCCCGTTCCTTCCCTCTGCCGTTAAGTACGCCCGTTCCTTCCCTCTGGCATTAAGTACGCCCGTTCCTTCCCTCTGGCGTTAAGTACGCCCGTTTATTCCCTCTGGCGTTAAGTGCGCCCGTTCTTCCCTTTGGCGCTGTCGTACGCCTGTTCTTGCCCTTTGGCGCTGTGGTGCGCCCGTTCTTGCCCTTTGGCGCTGTGGTGCGCCCGTTCCTTCCCTTTGGCGCTGTGTTGTGCCCGTTCCTTCCCTTTGGCGCTGTGGTGCGCCCGTTCCTTCCCTCTGCCGTTAAGTACGCCCGTTCCTTCCTTCTGGCGTTAAGTACGCCCGTTCCTTCCCTTTGCCGTGAAGTACGCCCGTTCCTTCCCTCTGGTGTTAAGTGCGCCCGTTCCTTCCCTCTGGCGTTAAGTACGCCCGTTCCTTCCCTCTGGCGTTAAGTACGCCCAGTCCTTCTTTCTGGCGTTAAGTACACCCATTCCTTCCCTTTGGCGTTAAGTACGCCCGTTCCTTCCCTCTGGCGTTAAGTACGCCAGCTGTCGTACGCCCGTTCTTGCCCTTTGGCGCTGTGGTGCGCCCGTTCTTGCCCTTTGGCGCTGTGGTGCGCCCGTTCCTTCCCTTTGGCGCTGTGTTGTGCCCGTTCCTTCCCTTTGGCGCTGTGGTGCGCCCGTTCCTTCCCTCTGCCGTTAAGTACGCCTGTTCCTTCCTTCTGGCGTTAAGTACGCCCGTTCCTTCCCTTTGCCGTGAAGTACGCCCGTTCCTTCCCTCTGGTGTTAAGTGCGCCTGTTCCTTACCTCTGGCGTTAAGTACGCCCGTTCCTTCCCTCTGGCGTTAAGTACGCCCAGTCCTTCTTTCTGGCGTTAAGTACACCCATTCCTTCCCTTTGGCGTTAAGTACGCCCGTTCCTTCCCTCTGGCGTTAAGTACGCCCAGTCCTTCTTTCTGGCGTTAAGTACACCCATTCCTTCCCTTTGGCGTTAAGTACGCCTGTTCCTTCCCTTTGCCGTGAAGTACGCCCGTTCCTTCCCTTTGGCGTGAAGTACGCCCGTTCCTTCCCTTTGGCGTTAAGTACGCCCGTTTCTTCCCTCTGGCGTTGTCGTACGCCTGTTCTTCCCTCTGGCGTTGTCGTACGCCTGTTCTTGCCCTTTGGCGCTGTGGTGTGCCCGTTCCTTCCCTTTGGCACTGTGGTGCGCCCGTTCCTTTCCTTTGGCGCTGTGGTGCGCCCGTTCCTTCCCTTTGGCGCTGTGGTGCGCCCGTTCCTTCCCTTTGGCGCTGTCGTACGCCTGTTCCTTCCCTTTGGCGTTTCCGTACGCCTGTTCCTTCCCTTTGGCGCTGTGGTGCACCCGTTCCTTCCCTCTGGCATTAAGTACGCCCGTTCCTTCCTTCTGGCGTTAAGTACGCCCGTTCCTTCCCTCTGCCGTTAAGTACGCCCGTTCCTTCCCTCTGGCATTAAGTACGCCCGTTCCTTCCCTCTGGCGTTAAGTACGCCCGTTTATTCCCTCTGGCGTTAAGTGCGCCCGTTCTTCCCTTTGGCGCTGTCGTACGCCTGTTCTTGCCCTTTGGCGCTGTGGTGCGCCCGTTCCTTCCCTCTGGCGTTAAGTACGCCCAGTCCTTCTTTCTGGCGTTAAGTACACCCATTCCTTCCCTTTGGCGTTAAGTACGCCCGTTCCTTCCCTCTGGCGTTAAGTACGCCCAGTCCTTCTTTCTGGCGTTAAGTACACCCATTCCTTCCCTTTGGCGTTAAGTACGCCCGTTCCTTCCCTCTGGCGTTAAGTACGCCAGCTGTCGTACGCCCGTTCTTGCCCTTTGGCGCTGTGGTGCGCCCGTTCTTGCCCTTTGGCGCTGTGGTGCGCCCGTTCCTTCCCTTTGGCGCTGTGTTGTGCCCGTTCCTTCCCTTTGGCGCTGTGGTGCGCCCGTTCCTTCCCTCTGCCGTTAAGTACGCCCGTTCCTTCCTTCTGGCGTTAAGTACGCCCGTTCCTTCCCTTTGCCGTGAAGTACGCCCGTTCCTTCCCTCTGGTGTTAAGTGCACCTGTTCCTTCCCTCTGGCGTTAAGTACGCCCGTTCCTTCCCTCTGGCGTTAAGTACGCCCAGTCCTTCTTTCTGGCGTTAAGTACACCCATTCCTTCCCTTTGGCGTTAAGTACGCCCGTTCCTTCCCTCTGGCGTTAAGTACGCCCAGTCCTTCTTTCTGGCGTTAAGTACACCCATTCCTTCCCTTTGGCGTTAAGTACGCCTGTTCCTTCCCTTTGCCGTGAAGTACGCCCGTTCCTTCCCTTTGGCGTGAAGTACGCCCGTTCCTTCCCTTTGGCGTTAAGTACGCCCGTTTCTTCCCTCTGGCGTTGTCGTACGCCTGTTCTTCCCTCTGGCGTTGTCGTACGCCTGTTCTTGCCCTTTGGCACTGTGGTGCGCCCGTTCCTTTCCTTTGGCGCTGTGGTGCGCCCGTTCCTTCCCTTTGGCGCTGTCGTACGCCTGTTCCTTCCCTTTGGCGTTTCCGTACGCCTGTTCCTTCCCTTTGGCGCTGTGGTGCACCCGTTCCTTCCCTCTGGCATTAAGTACGCCCGTTCCTTCCTTCTGGCGTTAAGTACGCCCGTTCCTTCCCTCTGCCGTTAAGTACGCCCGTTCCTTCCCTCTGGCATTAAGTACGCCCGTTCCTTCCCTCTGGCGTTAAGTACGCCCGTTTATTCCCTCTGGCGTTAAGTGCGCCCGTTCTTCCCTTTGGCGCTGTCGTACGCCTGTTCTTGCCCTTTGGCGCTGTGGTGCGCCCGTTCTTGCCCTTTGGCGCTGTGGTGCGCCCGTTCCTTCCCTTTGGCGCTGTGTTGTGCCCGTTCCTTCCCTTTGGCGCTGTGGTGCGCCCGTTCCTTCCCTCTGCCGTTAAGTACGCCCGTTCCTTCCTTCTGGCGTTAAGTACGCCCGTTCCTTCCCTTTGCCGTGAAGTACGCCCGTTCCTTCCCTCTGGTGTTAAGTGCGCCCGTTCCTTCCCTCTGGCGTTAAGTACGCCCGTTCCTTCCCTCTGGCGTTAAGTACGCCCAGTCCTTCTTTCTGGCGTTAAGTACACCCATTCCTTCCCTTTGGCGTTAAGTACGCCCGTTCCTTCCCTCTGGCGTTAAGTACGCCAGCTGTCGTACGCCCGTTCTTGCCCTTTGGCGCTGTGGTGCGCCCGTTCTTGCCCTTTGGCGCTGTGGTGCGCCCGTTCCTTCCCTTTGGCGCTGTGTTGTGCCCGTTCCTTCCCTTTGGCGCTGTGGTGCGCCCGTTCCTTCCCTCTGCCGTTAAGTACGCCCGTTCCTTCCTTCTGGCGTTAAGTACGCCCGTTCCTTCCCTTTGCCGTGAAGTACGCCCGTTCCTTCCCTCTGGTGTTAAGTGCGCCTGTTCCTTCCCTCTGGCGTTAAGTACGCCCGTTCCTTCCCTCTGGCGTTAAGTACGCCCAGTCCTTCTTTCTGGCGTTAAGTACACCCATTCCTTCCCTTTGGCGTTAAGTACGCCCGTTCCTTCCCTCTGGCGTTAAGTACGCCCAGTCCTTCTTTCTGGCGTTAAGTACACCCATTCCTTCCCTTTGGCGTTAAGTACGCCTGTTCCTTCCCTTTGCCGTGAAGTACGCCCGTTCCTTCCCTTTGGCGTGAAGTACGCCCGTTCCTTCCCTTTGGCGTTAAGTACGCCCGTTTCTTCCCTCTGGCGTTGTCGTACGCCTGTTCTTCCCTCTGGCGTTGTCGTACGCCTGTTCTTGCCCTTTGGCGCTGTGGTGTGCCCGTTCCTTCCCTTTGGCACTGTGGTGCGCCCGTTCCTTTCCTTTGGCGCTGTGGTGCGCCCGTTCCTTCCCTTTGGCGCTGTGGTGCACCCGTTCCTTCCCTCTGGCATTAAGTACGCCCGTTCCTTCCTTCTGGCGTTAAGTACGCCCGTTCCTTCCCTCTGCCGTTAAGTACGCCCGTTCCTTCCCTCTGGCATTAAGTACGCCCGTTCCTTCCCTCTGGCGTTAAGTACGCCCGTTTATTCCCTCTGGCGTTAAGTGCGCCCGTTCTTCCCTTTGGCGCTGTCGTACGCCTGTTCTTGCCCTTTGGCGCTGTGGTGCGCCCGTTCCTTCCCTCTGGCGTTAAGTACGCCCAGTCCTTCTTTCTGGCGTTAAGTACACCCATTCCTTCCCTTTGGCGTTAAGTACGCCCGTTCCTTCCCTCTGGCGTTAAGTACGCCCAGTCCTTCTTTCTGGCGTTAAGTACACCCATTCCTTCCCTTTGGCGTTAAGTACGCCCGTTCCTTCCCTCTGGCGTTAAGTACGCCAGCTGTCGTACGCCCGTTCTTGCCCTTTGGCGCTGTGGTGCGCCCGTTCTTGCCCTTTGGCGCTGTGGTGCGCCCGTTCCTTCCCTTTGGCGCTGTGTTGTGCCCGTTCCTTCCCTTTGGCGCTGTGGTGCGCCCGTTCCTTCCCTCTGCCGTTAAGTACGCCCGTTCCTTCCTTCTGGCGTTAAGTACGCCCGTTCCTTCCCTTTGCCGTGAAGTACGCCCGTTCCTTCCCTCTGGTGTTAAGTGCGCCTGTTCCTTCCCTCTGGCGTTAAGTACGCCCGTTCCTTCCCTCTGGCGTTAAGTACGCCCAGTCCTTCTTTCTGGCGTTAAGTACACCCGTTCCTTCCCTTTGGCGTTAAGTACGCCCGTTCCTTCCCTCTGGCGTTAAGTACGCCCAGTCCTTCTTTCTGGCGTTAAGTACACCCATTCCTTCCCTTTGGCGTTAAGTACGCCTGTTCCTTCCCTTTGCCGTGAAGTACGCCCGTTCCTTCCCTTTGGCGTGAAGTACGCCCGTTCCTTCCCTTTGGCGTTAAGTACGCCCGTTTCTTCCCTCTGGCGTTGTCGTACGCCTGTTCTTCCCTCTGGCGTTGTCGTACGCCTGTTCTTGCCCTTTGGCACTGTGGTGCGCCCGTTCCTTTCCTTTGGCGCTGTGGTGCGCCCGTTCCTTCCCTTTGGCGCTGTGGTGCGCCCGTTCCTTCCCTTTGGCGCTGTCGTACGCCTGTTCCTTCCCTTTGGCGCTGTCGTACGCCTGTTCTTGCCCTTTGGCGCTGTGGTGCGCCCGTTCCTTCCCTTTGGCGCTGTGTTGTGCCCATTCCTTCCCTTTGGCGCTGTGGTGCGCCCGTTCCTTCCCTTTGGCGCTGTCGTACGCCTGTTCCTTCCCTTTGGCGCTGTCGTACGCCTGTTCTTGCCCTTTGGCGCTGTGGTGCGCCCGTTCCTTCCCTTTGGCGCTGTGTTGTGCCCATTCCTTCCCTTTGGCGCTGTGGTGCGCCCGTTCCTTCCCTCTGCCGTTAAGTACGCCCGTTCCTTCCTTCTGGCGTTAAGTACGCCCGTTCCTTCCCTTTGCCGTGAAGTACGCCTGTTCCTTCCCTCTGGTGTTAAGTGCGCCCGTTCCTTCCCTCTGGCGTTAAGTACGCCCGTTCCTTCCCTCTGGCGTTAAGTACGCCCGTTCCTTCCCTCTGGCGTTAAGTACGCCCAGTCCTTCTTTCTGGCGTTAAGTACACCCATTCCTTCCCTTTGGCGTTAAGTACGCCCGTTCCTTCCCTCTGGCGTTAAGTACGCCCAGTCCTTCTTTCTGGCGTTAAGTACACCCATTCCTTCCCTTTGGCGTTAAGTACGCCTGTTCCTTCCCTTTGCCGTGAAGTACGCCCGTTCCTTCCCTTTGGCGTTAAGTACGCCCGTTCCTTCCCTTTGGCGTTAAGTACGCCCGTTCCTTCCCTCTGGCGCTGTCGTGCGCCCGTCCCTTCCCTTTGGCGCTGTTGCGCGCCCGTCCCTTCCCTTTGGCGCTGTCGTGCTCCCGTTCCTTCCCTCTGGCGTTTCTGTATGCCCATTCTTCCCCCCTGGCGTTGGTGCACGCCTGTCTTGTCTCCCTGGTGTTTCCTTTCGCCTGTTCCCAAGAATTCTCTGGACTTTTGGTTCCCCAGAGTTTTCTAGCCTCTTTGGTCCATCCGTGCCTTTTGACCCCTAGTTTCCCAGTGTTCTTTAGCCCCTTGGTTCCCTAGTGTTCTCTAACCCCTTTGGTTCCTCCGTGTTCTCTAGCCCCTTTGGTCCCTCTGTGTTTTCTAGCCTCTTTGGTTCCTCTGTGTTTTTTGGCCCCTTGGTTCCTTGTGTTCTCTTGTCGTAGGTCCCCTGTGTTCTCTAGTCTTAGGTTTCCCGTGTTCTCTAGCCTTCGGTCCTCCGTGTTCTTGACCTTTTGGTTCCCTGTTTTCTCTAGTTCCTTTGGTTCCACAGTGTTTCTCCTAGGCTTTTGGTTCCCCTATGTTCTGTTTTTTGTTTGACTCTCTGCCCCTCCTCGGCTCTGATGTTCTGGTCTCAAGTCCTCGGCTCTGATGCTCCATCCTGGTCTCAAGTCCTCGGCTCTGATGTTCCGGTCTCAAGTCCTCGGCTCTGATGTTCCATCCTGGTCTCAAGTCTTCTGATGTCCCGTCCTGGTCTCACGTCCTCGGCTCCAGAGTTCTTCCTGGTCAGTCTCTCTGCACTCCTCCTGCCGGCCAGCTTCTGCACCCTACATCTCCATCAGTTAAAAGACTCTGGTTCTTCTCGTCATCCATCATCCACCCTGTTCAATAAACTCACTTCTTAGAACTACCTCTGTGTGTGCGTGCTGTGTCCGGATTCATCCCAGAAAAATATCATGACAAATAATAAATCTTCTTCAAACTCTAAGGTCACTTGTGGAGTACCACAGAGTTCAGTCCTTGGACCAATTCTCTTTACTATATATATATGCTTCCGACTGGCAAAATTATCAGACAGCATGGGATTAATTTCCACTGTTATGCTGATGACACTTAGCTATATTTATCCATAAATCCTGATGAATCCAATCAATTACTTCGACTGCAGTCACGTCTTGATGACATCAAAAGCTGGATGACTTTAAATTTCCTGCACTTTAATTCTGACAAGACAGAAGTTATAATCTTTGGAGTCCTCAAAATATAAACCTCTTAATCAATCATTTAATCTGTATGGCATTAACTTGGCCTCTGGTAATAAAGTAAAAGATCTTGGTGTTATTTTCAACCAAGACATGCCATTTAAATCCCATATTAAACAGGTTTCTAGAGTTTCCATTTTTCACCTCAAGAAATTGTAAACATTCTGTCCAGGGGTGATGCTGAAAAACTAGTCCATGCATTTGTTACTTCAAGGCTGGACTATTGTAATTCTTTACTATCAGGAAGTCCACAAAATGCAGTTCGAAGTCTTCAGCTGATCCAAAATGCTGCGGCAAGAGTTCTGATGAAAATCAACAAGAGGGATCATATTTCTCCAATTTTAGCTTCCCTTCATTGGCTTCCTGTTAAATCAAGAATAGAATTTAAAATTCTTCTTCTAACGTATAAAGCCCTTAATAATCAAGCTCCATCATATATCAGAGCTCTGATTACCCCGTATGTTCCTAACAGAGCACTTCGCTCTCAGACTGCAGGTCTGCTGGTGGTTCCTAGAGTCTCTAAAAGTAGAATGGGAGGCAGATCCTTTAGCTATCAGGCTCCTCTCCTGTGGAACCAACTCCCAGTTTTGGTCCGTGAGGCAGACATCCTGTCTACTTTTAAGACTAATCTTAAAACTTTCCTTTTAGACAAAGCATATAGTTAGAGTCGCTCATGTTACCCTGATATACCTCTATAGTTGTGCTGCTATAAGCTTAGGCTGCTGGTGACATCAGGGCCTATTTTTCTCACTCTACTGATTTCTACTGTTCTCCAGATTTGCATTGCATTACACTGAAATAACTGTCGTCATTTCAGCTTTTAACTTTTTGTTCTCTCTCTTTTTTCTTCATAGTAGGTACACCTGGTCTGGTGTTCTGTTAACTGTGACATCATCCAGGGAAGACAGATCACCTGCTACTACCATCTAATGTAGAACAGATTACTGGATCAATGTGTGCTTCTGAGCATTTTTGTCTCTCTTGTTGTGTCTCTGCTCTGTCTTCTGTAACCCCAGTCGGTCGAGGCAGATGACCGTTCATACTGAGCCCGGTTCTGCTGGAGGTTTTTCCTTCCCGCTAATGGGTGGTTTTTCTTTCCACTGTCGCTTTATGCTTGCTCAGTATGAGGGATTGCTGCAAAGCCATGGACAATGCAGATGACTCTCCCTGTAGCTCTACGCTTCTCCATGAGTGAATGCTGCTTGTCGGGACTTTGAAGGAATCATCTGGTTCCCTTATATAGGAAATTTTTGACCAATCTGTATAGTATGATTGATTTGTCTTTGTGAAGTGCCTCGAGATGCCATGTTTCATCAATTGGCGCTATATAAATAAATTTTAATTGAATTGTGTGGTTTGAAAATGTTATTATAAACTGGTTGGGTTGGGAACAGATGGAATTGTTTGTGTACAAAATGAAAACGTAAGGGGAACCAACACACCCTTTGGGAACCTCCGTGCTACTTAATTTGGAATCAGAGAGAACAGAGTTAGATTTTACTCGCTGTGATCTGTTTGATAAGAAAGAATAATAATACTTATTTCAAAGAGGGCTCATCTCCAACTGAACTGATTTTTTAAGGAGGATGTTTGTCAGAATAAAATTAAACATTGTACTAAAATCAACAAAAAAAAGTCTACCATATGCTGTGGAGCGCTTGAGGTGCTTAAGCGCAAGGTGTGTTAGTTTCAAATTGGCATCACTTGTGATGTGTCTTTACAATATGCAAATTGTAAATGATCAGGAGATGACTCCACCTCCTTTTGTAGTACCTGTGCTGGGAATCTCTCAAATGCTTTCATTATGTTGAATTTGAGCTCCACTGGGCGCTAGTCATTGTCAGTTTCTGACACTAAATCAGTGTCCACATGAGGCTGGACAGTGGTGTCAAAAGTACACACATTTGTTACTTAAGTAGAAGTATAGATACTGCAGTTTAAAAACACTCTGGTAAAAGTTGAAGTATCAACTTGACCTCTTTACTCAAGTAAAAGTGAAAAAGTATGTGCTCCAAAAACTACTTAAAGTATAAAAGTATAAAGTAACCTTTAAAAAAATGCCACTATATGAATTGAAAGCTTAATTTAAACACTGATTAGTTCTACATGTGGCCCAAGACACAACATAATCATTAACCCATTAGTCAAAGACAAAGTCACTCAAGGAGCATGTTCTCTCTCAAACTTTATTGGAATTTAATTCCAAACAGAGGTAGTATTCAAGCCTGCAGAACTGCCAGAACATAAATGTGTGAGTTCCATCAAATACCTAAGGTAAACTATACCCTTTGGTGCAAAAACATTCTATGTAGTTTGTGTGGGGAGGGAGGGAGGGAGGGAGGGAGAGAGAGAGAGAGAGAGAGAGAAAGAGAGTAACGAGTAACGTTTGTTTTAAAAATGTAAGGAATAGAAAGTACAGATACTTGTGTGAAAATGTAATGAGTAGAAGTCAGAAGTAGGAAGAAAAATAAGTAATGGAGTAAAGTATAGATGTCAGGGTTCTCTGTGCTGCTCTGCTCTAATTCTACTCCTCAGGTGTGTCTAGTTGGCTGAGGAGGCGTGGCCCACACCTGCAGCTCGTTGCAGGCGGCTTCCTCTGGCTTCTTAAGCAGAGTGCTGACAGATGGAAGACGCCAGAGCCTTAACCAGTCGTGATTTTTGGTGCTCGGAAGCACTCACCTGTCTTGACGTCTAGTCCGAAGAAACAGACCAGCAGAACCGTCTGCTCAGATTTTGCTCTGGCGCTCCCCTCATACTTCCTGGATGTTACCCAGCGAGGCCTGAGATCCCCTCTCCTGGATTCTGCTGGTTCTGCGTTCACTCTGGTCAATCCATCTGTCAACCGTTGCCGACGAGGTTCGCTCAGGATCCCTCGCCAGTTACATCTGCCGTCCTCAGCCACTAGCCGCCTATCTCCAGCAGAGTAGAATCATAGAGTACTCCCGACGCTACTTCTCCCCAGTTAGGTCTGCCCAGCCTAATGGTAAGCAGCGCAACTTCTAGCAGTTCTCCTGGTTCTCCTTTCAGAGTTACTTACTCCCTCTCTTTTGCAGACTCTCCAGCCGTGACGTTCTGACCCAGCTGAATCGCCTGTAGTTCCGTCCGTAGATCTGCCTGTTTCCAAAATAAACATCTTAAAACTGTGCATTGCCTCCCGATCGTATCTGCATGTGGACTCGTCACCTGAAAACCATGACAATAGATACCTAAAAAGTGTACTTAAGTACAGTAACGAAGTATTTGTACTTCGTTACTTGACACCTCTGAGGCTGGAAGACTTTATGCCTGATTGGAGAACGCTCCTCTGCAAAGTAACCTCTTACTGGTTTTAAGAGGGAGAAGAAAAACAAACATATTGTCTGGGCCTGTTGCTTTTTTTAAGAGCTTAAAAGCTCTAATTACAGACTGAAGGCCAATTTAAATTCTATACTCAGTAATATTTGTTGACATTCATTATGATTATCGATTTCAAACCATAAGTAAAAACTGTTTAGTTCATTTGCCTTTACATTCTGATTTATTGCAGCCAGGGCCTTTCACTTGGGGGTCAGGTTGGTCATGTCTCAGAGACATTTTCCACATTTTCCTAGTGTTTGAGTTAGACAGTTCCTGTTCTGCTTGCTCCATGTGCTGCAGCCGTGCCATTCTCGGCTGCTGATTGAGATCTTTTTGTGCCTTTCTAATACCTGCTGTTATACAGGGAGTAGACTAATTACTTTATGATCAGAATAATGTTAAGGCATAATGTTATAGTGAATTATATTATGAATTACATGAATTAATGACACTGTGATCAGTATTACTGAGGGGTGGTCTAGTTCTAGCTGATTAATGCATCCTTATAAACTCGAATAGGGCTTGGACTTGGGCTTGGGCGTTCCAATCCTCGGCTGCAGAAGCTGGCTCTTGGGACGTGGAATGTCACCTCTGGTGGGGAAGGAGCCTGAGCTAGTGCGCAAGGTTAAGAGGTTTCTACTAGAGAACGTCGGACTCACCTCGACGCATGGCTCTGAATCCATTGGGAGGGATTGGAAATTCTTCCACTTTGGAGTTTACCCTGGTGAGAGGCGCTAAGCTGGAGTGGGCATACTTGTTGCCCCTCATCTCGGTGCCTGTACGTTGGGGTTCACCCCAGTGAACAAGAGGGTGGCCTCCCTTCGCATATGTGTGGGGGGATGGGTTTGTGCTTATGCACCAAACAGTAGCTCAGATTACCCACCCTTTTTGGAGTCCTTGGAGGGGGTACTGGAGAGTGCCCCACCTGGGGACTCCCTCATTCTTCTGGGGGACTTTGACGCTCACGCGGGCAATGACAGTGAGACCTGGAGGGGCGTGGTTGGGAGGAATGGCCCACCTGATCTGAACTCGAGTGGTGTTCTGTTGTTGGACTTCTGTGCTCGTCATGGATTGTCCATTACAAACACCATGTTCAAGCATAAGGGTGTCCATATGTGCACTTGGCACCAGGACACCCTAGGCCGTAGTTCAATGATCGACTTTGTTGTTGTTTCATCTGACCTGCGGCTGCATGTCTTGGACACTCAGGTGAAGAGAGGGGCGGAGCTCTCCACTGACCACTACCTGGTGGTGAACGTGCTCCGATGGTGGGGGAGGAAGCTGGTCAGACCTGGTAGGCCCAAACGTATTGTGAGGGTTTGCTAGGAACGTCTGGCAGAGTCCCCCGTGAGGCAGAGCTTTAACTCCCACCTCCAGGAGAGCTTTGAACACGTCCCGAGGGAGGCGGGGGACAATGAGTCTGAGTGGACCATGTTCCGCGCCTCTATTGTTGAGGCAGCTAGTCGGAGTTGTAGCCGCAAGGTTGTCGGTGCATGTCGCGGCGGCAACCCTCAAACACGCTGGTGGACACCAGTGGTGAGGGAAGCCGTCAAGCTGAAGAAAGAGTTCTATTGGGCTTTATTGGCCTGTGGGACTCCGGAAGCAGCTGATATGTACCGGCAGTCAAAGCGGCTTGGCTGGTCGCCGTGGCAAAAACTTGGGCGTGGGAACAGTTCGGAGAGGCCATGGAGAAAGACTTCCGTACAGCTTCAAAGTGATTCTGGTCCACTATCTGGCGTCTCAGGATGGGGAAGCAGTGTAGTACCAACACTGTTTATAGTGGGGCTGGGGTGCTGCTGACCTCCACTCGGGACGTCATGTGTTGGTGGGCAGAATACTTCGAAGACCTCCTTAATCCCACCAACGCGTCTTCCATTGCGGAAGGAGAGCCTGAGGTCGGGTTCTCCCATCTCTGGCGCTGAGGTTGCCAAGGTTGTTAAAAAGCTCCTCGGTGGCAAGGCTCCGGGGGTGGATGAGATTCGGCTTGAGTACCTTAAGGCTCTGGATGTTGTGGGGCTGTGTTGGTTAACGCCGCTCTGCAGCATTGCGTGGACATCGGGGGCAGTTCCCCTGGATTGGCAGACTGGGGTGGTAGTCCCCCTATTTAAAAAGGGGGGGCAGAGGGTGTGTTCCAACTACAGAATCACACTCTTGAGCCTCCCTGGTAAGGTCTATTCCGGGATTCCGGAAAGAAGGGTCCGTCGGCTAGTTGAATCTCAGATTCAGGAAGAGCAGTGTGGTTTCCGTCCTGGCCGTGGAATGCTGGATCAGCTCTACACCCTCAGCAGGATCCTGGAGGGTTCAACCAGTCTACAAGTGCTTTGTGGATCTGGAGAAGACATTTGACCATGTCCCTCGGGGGGTCCTGTGGGGGGTATGGAGTACTGGGAGTATGGAGTACTGGGTCCTTTAATAAGGGCTGTTAGGTCTCTGTATGACCGGTGTCAGAGTCTGGTCCGCATTGCCGGCAGGAAGTCGGACTCGTTTCCGATGAGAGTTGGACTCGGCGGATGTTATGAACAGAACATGTTCATAACTTTTAAGGACAAAATTTCTAGGCGCAGCCAAGGTGTTGAGGGGATCCGTTTTGGTGGCCTTAGGATTGCGTCTCAGCTTCTGCTTCTGCAGCCGAGGATCAGAACGCCAAGGTCCCCGCCCTCTACTGCCACCCGTTGCACAATGCACCCGACCCCTTTGGCCCCTCCCATAGGTGGTGAGCCCATTGGAAGGGGGACCCATGTCGCCTCTTCGGGCTGAGCCGGGCCGGGCTCCATGGGTAAAAGCCCAGCCACCAGACACTCGCCAACGTGCCCCACCTCCAGGCCTGGCTCCAGAGTGGGGCCCCGGTGACCCGCGTCCGGGCGAAGGAACATGAGATCCATTAATCTTACGAGATCCAATGCCTTGGGATTGTCCCTGAGGAGCTGGCCCAAGTGGCCAGGGAGAGGGACATCTGGGCCTCCCTACTGAAGCTGCTACCCCCGCAACCCGACCCCGGATAAGCGGAAGAAAACCGACGGACGGACGGACAGACGGATTGCGTCTCTGCTTTTCACGGATGACGTGATCCTTCATCAGGGCATGATCTACAGCTCTCACTAGAGCGGTTCGCAGCCGAGTGCGAAGCGGGCGGGATGAGAATCAGTGCCTCCAAATCTGAGACTGTGGTCTTGAGCCGGAACAGGGTTGAGTGCCTTCTCCAGGTTGGGGAAAATGTGTTACTCCTAGTCGAGGAATTTAAGTATCTTGGGGTCTTGTTCAGGAATGAGGGGAAGATGGAATGGGAGATTAACAGGCGGATTAGTGTGGTGTCCGCTGTGAAGCGGGCGCTGTACCGGTCCGTTGTGGTGAAGAGAGAGCTGAGCCAAAAGGCGAAGCTCTCGATTTACCAGTTGATCTACCTTCCTACCCTCATCTATGGTCATGAGCTTTGGGTCGTGACCGAAAGAACGAGATCCCGGATACAAGCGGCCGAAATTAGTTTTCTCCATAGTGTGTCTGGGCTCTCCCTTAGAGATAAGGTGAGGAGCTCAGTCATCCGGGGAGGACTCAGAGTAGAGCCCCTGCTTCTCCACATCGAGAGGAGCCAGTTGAGGTGGCTCGGGCATCTGGTAAGGATGCCTCCTGGACACCTCCCTGGGGAGGTTTTCCGGACACGTCTCACTGGGAGGAGACCCAGGGGGAGAACCAGGACACGCTGGAGGGACTATGTTTCTTGGCTGGCCTGGAAACACCTTGGGATTCCCCCGGAGGAGCTGGCCCAAGTAGCTGGGGAGGGGGACGTTTGGGCCTGCCTACTGAAGCTGCTACCCTCGCGACCCGACCCCAGATATGCGGAAGACGATGGATGGATGGATGGATGGATGGATGGATGGATGGATGGATGGATGGATGGATGGATGAATGAATGAATGAATGAATGAATGGATGGATGGATGGATGGATGGCCTTGGACTCTCCGACCATTGTCTGCTCCACCTCATTCCAACGTATGGACAGAAACTGAAACCTCTAAGCCCGTGGTCCGAACTGTTGGACCGATGAGTCAAAGCATATGCTTCAGGGCTGTCTGGACTGCACTGATTGGAATGTGTTTGAAGCTTCAGCCTCTAACCTAAAACACCTATGTGCTCTGATGTACTGACATCATGTATCAGCTTCTGTGAGGACGTCAGTGCAGACTAAAACCACCTGCAGCTACAACAACACATCTGAGACAGCTGTGTCACACCAAAGCAGACACTTTGTAGAGAGGAGACCTGGCCCTTTAAAAGCAGACTAGAAACAAGCTTACAAAGGAGATCAAGTTAGCAAAAAGACACAAACGACACTTCTTCAGTATAGAGAAACCTGAAATCTATAACAGAATACCGAACACCTCTTCCACTTGCAATGTTGACCCCCCCCTCCCCCCGCCTAGCTGAGGTTTTGAACCACTTATTTTGCAGATGTAATTGTCAGACTTTCACACCTCACTCTCACACAAACCGCCCCCTCAACCCCCCCCCTGTTTTAAAACATGTGCTGACCAACTGTCCTCCATCTTCAACAATATATTCTACAAGTCTCCAGAACTATATGAACTTCCCACCTGTTTAAAACACTCTACCATCATCTCTGTTCACAAGAAATGGACCATCACAGGTTGAAATCAGAATCAGAATCAAATTTATTGCCAAGTAGGTTTGCACTTACAAGGAATTTTTTTGTTCTATCTCTCCTCGAGGTAGGTCGGTTTTTCTTCAGCTCTCCAGAGCTCCTTATCTGCTATTAACCTTCCCCTTCTCTCCTGCTATTTGCTTCGTTTTGTGTCTTTTGTGCCATTTCTTCATAGTAACCGAAAACTCTAAGGAAATTATGGATCTCGTCAGCTGGTCTCTCAACGCTATTGATCAAATTTTTTCAACTGGAAAGCAAAGGACCGGGGAGCGTGCCTGTGTGAACGTTAACTAGCCCATCGATTGGAATATTGGAATTGGATCCGGGAGACAGCGACGAAAAGACTCTAAAGCTGAAGGAAAAGTTGGTTTTAGCTTGTTCTCATAACAAATTCTGTTTTTCAAATCAGACTTTCCACTATCAAATTCTCCCTGAGTTGTTATGGCGGCATCCCAGAAATCCCCTACCCCCCCGTGGGCCTCTGGAGAGCCCCACGGAAATATAAACTTTCACCTAGACACACATACTGATGCTCACAAATACAGACGAACTGCACCTGACCAGCATTCAAATGTTTACCTTTCTGCATATATGTGTCTCGTAATTAATTGTGCTTCTCATGCAAATGAGGTATTTTGTCAGATGAAAGCATAAATTGTGAAGCACCTGTCATTTTTATCTCCCTCCACTCCCCCAATGTAAATCTTTCTTCAACAGATTCTCAAGGGCAGAGCCTGTGGACTCCGTGTAAAGCAGGATCTGAGGCAGTTTAGAGGAACGCACCTAACGGCTGCGCTGAAATAGCAGCGGCCGACTGGCTGCGTTCCTTGGCAACGCAAGGCCTCAGTCAATCGTTCCCCCAAAATGTTTAAGTGTATGTGATGGACGGTTGTACTGGAACTGAATTTTCGATTGCAATGCAAATTGCAGTTGACAAATAAAATTGATTGATTGATTGATTGAATTTGACTTGGTGTTGATGGTGCAGACAAAACAAAATAAAATATAGGTATCAACCTGTTCTCGGCCTCCCCTCGTTCTTTTATTTGATAATGTGGTGTTTGCATTGTAGACTTCTGTTGTAATAAAAAGACTCTTCAAACCGTAACTATAGTTTACCATATTTAATCTAAAAGGCAGAGGAATGGTATACAGACACATCAGCGCTGATGGGCTCTTGATCGAACATGACGCAACGGCAATGAATGTGGCAAGAGCCCCGACTGATCATTTCTTAAGCATTATAAGCATTTTTTTTTTTTTTTTATTTGCCTCTCTGCCTACTCGGACGCTCTTTTCTCTGCTCCCTGCTTGCTTGCATTTCCTCCCTTTTTATTTCCTTTTTATCTCTTAGCCAAAACTACAGAAAGTTGAATTTAGTTATTTTATTTTATTTATTTTCTTTGATTTATTTTTAATTTTGATTTTTTTCCCCGTGTGGACTATTTCAGTTTTCAGCTAATCCACACAAGATGCCTCTTTACAACTCCCCAGAGGAGGCAATTCTGAGGAAAAATGCTCTTATGGAAAGAATTCAACATGAAGTGGATATGGAGAAGAACCACCCGATTCAAAGCCTACCTTCACCACAATGGACTTTGACAAGCTTTTACAAAAGATAGCTGTTATGGAACTGAAAATCTGTCGACTCGAAGTGAATAATGATGTTAACGCCGCTGTGATCCCGAATGGTGACCACCAGCCCAGCGACTCAGCGAACAAACAGTCCCCTGAGGAAAATGAGAATCCCTGGATCACTCTGGGTGCAAGACCAAAGGATCAACGAACCCCGCACCTGGACAAAGAAAACTGGCCGAGACTACAGAGAGATGTCCCAAGACAAATGAAACAACAGCGGGCTGTTCTCAAAACAAATGATGGGAGTAAACCTGCTGGAAATGCTGGAATTCCGTTACTAAACAGATTCGCTCCGCTCCAAAATGTGACCAAGGAGGATCACGACAACAATCAGAGGTATGTCAACGATTTTCGTTCTAAGACATCACAGAAAAGACATGCCACAGGGCCAAGGACCCTGATATTATGCAATGGATCTGTAAGGGGGAGTAAACATTTCTGCAACAAGAAACAGAGGTGTTGATTTATAACGATATAAACAGTGGCCTGGTGTCTGATTTAACAGACATCCTTCAGACAGACCTTCCAAGGGTCTTGAAAGAACGTCCGACCTTGGAAAAACTCATAATACAAGCTGAAGCCCTGAAGGACGTCACCCGGATAAGAAAATCAGAAGTATTGAAAGAGGATTACATTTGTCTGTTGAACTTAGTTGATGGCCTTGATGTCAAGGTGTTTCTTAGCGGGCCTCGTGCACCCGTAAATTGTGGAGATGAGATTTTTTCCAGAATTCTGATGCTAAACAAATGGCTGGAAAAAACATGCAAAGAAACAACTGTAACCTTTATAGACAACTTTAACATCTTTTTGGAAAGAAGACATCTGGTCAACAGAGATCGTTTCTCTCTAAATAGGTCAGGTGCAAAACGGCTGATTTCAAACATCTTCTATTCTGTGAACCATGCTCCATCAGCTTTGTCCCAAAACAAAGTACATCCAGTGCCAAAACAAATGATAAGCCCAGTGCAGCCCGAACAAGCCAAAATAAAGATGGCCAGAAAGATGACACAGAATGAGGCATTGTCAGAGCTACAGGACGATTCATCCGAGATCTCAGTAGGACAAAGAGAGGACCAAGAACCTCCATCGTCACGAAAACCGGTCCAGACCGGACCCGCCTCCCCTTCTTCTCCACAAAGCCCAGAAGTTCCTTTTCTGGAATTTTCTCATAACATGAACAAAGTATTTAAGATTGGCCTACAGATGACATCCTCTCCACATAGCCATTCTGCTGTGAATAAACCAGGATTCTCCAAAGGCCTCAGAGCCTCAGATCCTCCTCCTCTACGTATCACAGAACACTCTGGTACTGAGGAACTCCAAATTACTTCGCTGTGATACAGATCGGGCCCTGGCAACACGTTTATCAGACATGACAGTTCCCAGCATCAGCCTGGGCCTTTCGCTGGAGATTATGGAATATCTGTGAAAATACGTGGCAGAAATAAGAAAAACAAAAGGATAAACAGGAACAAATACTTAAAAGTCATAAACTGTCAGATGCAACCTGCCACAGAGACATCATCAACCACTAAGTCATATAAACTGGGTTTATTAAACATTAGATCTCTGTCAGGAAAATCCCTTTTAATTAATGACTTCATTATTGACAATAATCTTGATGTTATGTTTTTAACAGAAACATGGTTACATGAATTTAATGAAGCAGCCATTCTGCTGGAGTCGACACCTCCAAACTACAATTTTCCTTTGTGAGAGCAGACAGCAAAGGAAAGGTGGAGGAGTAGCAACATTGTTTAATGATTCACTAAAGTGTAAAAAGGTGTTTTTAGGAAAATTTGACTCTTTTGAACATTTGGCTCTCCAGGTAAAGAGCCCGGTACGAACTATGTTTCTGAATGTTTACAGGCCTCCTAAGTCCACATCAAACTTTTTTAATGATTTTAGTGACCTGCTGTCTGTGATATGTGTTGATTATGACTGTTTAATTATTGTGGGAGACTTCAACTTTCACGTTGACAACCCTGAAGACAGAAGTGCAAAAGAACTGTGTGACACACTTAGAAACTTTGGTTTAAGTCAACACGTTAAACAGCCAACACACAAACAGGGACATATTTTAGACTTGATCATCACTAAAGGTTTAAACATTTCACAGGTCAATGTAACTGATGTTGCCTTATCCGATCACTTCTCCGTTACCTTTGAATGTATCATTTCCAGTGACTCATTTAGCCAAAGGGACATCATAAGAAAACGCACCTTTAAGGACAATGCCACGGAAACTTTTATTCAAGCTTACTCTGATACTTCAACCTTGGGCTGCAACTCAGTAGATGAGCTGGAAATCTGGGAGTAGTGATGGACTCAGACCTGAACCTCCAAAAGCATCTAAAGACAATTACAAGGTCGGCTTTCTATCCAGAAGAACATTTCCAGGATTAAAGGACTAATTTCTCAGCAGGATCTGGAAAAACTAATCCATGCATTTATTTTTAGTAGAATTGATTACTGCAACGGTGTTTTCACAGGTCTGCCTAAAAAGTGGATCAGACAGCTGCAGCTGATCCAGAACGCTGCTGCCCGCGTCCTCACTAAGACTAAGAAAGTAGAGCACATCACCCCAGTTCTAAAGTCATTACACTGGCTCCCTGTTTCTCAGAGAATAGACATTAAAATACTTCTGTTAGTCTACAAATCCCTAAATGGCTTAGCACGTAAATACATCACAGACTTGTTATCCGCGTATAAACCCTCCAGACCACTCAGGTCCTCTGGCTCCAGCCTTCTCTACATACCTAGAACACAAACCAAACACGGAGAAGCAGCATTTAGTTCCTATGCTCCGCTTATCTGGAACAAACTTCCAGAAAACTGTAAAATTGCGGAAAACCTGATTAAAAACACATTTGTTTAAAATTGCCTTTGAATGTTCAAGTTAAACTGTTTTATTGTTTTTAAATGTTCATTTGTTTTGTTTCTACATTCTATCCCTACTTGCTTTTATTCCTATATTTTAATCATGTAAAGCACTTTGCATTGTCTCTGTACTGAATTGTGCTATATAAATAAATTTGCCTTGCCTTGCCTTATAAAGAAGTCTAGGTACACGCCCATGCAAGGGCTGTACCCTTCCTAACATGTCGTCAGTAAAATAATGTGTCACCACTTGGGTGCTATCTGATGACCTTGTGTCCCAGCCTTGTGTCCCAGACTGTCAAGGTGTGCATGACGCTCCCAGGACCAACGTTCCACTCATTCATCCCATTTCTACATTCTACTCATACGCCACATTTCTAACAATATATATACAGAAGCTATATACACAGTTGACTGTGTGGTAATGTAATGCAGATGCTTGTTAGTCCTGAACGGGAGAGAGACAGTGTCCAGATTCACGGGCGGCTCTTTGCCTTGTTGATAAGGCCGGTAGCAGATGGGAAGAAGCTGTTCTTGTGGCGTGAGGTTGTGGTCCTGATGGACCGCAGCCTCCTGCCAGAGGGAAGTGACTGAAATAGTCTGTGACTGGGGTGAAGGGATCAGCCACAATCTTCCTGCACGCCTCAGAGTCCTGGAGGCGTACAGGTCCTGGAGAGATGGAAGATTGCAGCCAATCACCTTCTCTGCAGACTGGATGACACAGAACTACCCTTGTCCTTGGCGGTGGCACCAGCATACCAGATGGTGATGGAGGAGGTGAGGATGGACTCAATGATGGAGAAGTAGAAGTGCTATTGTCCTTGGCAGGTTGAATTTCTTCAGCTGCCTTCTTCAGGAAGTCCATCCTCTGCTGGGCTTTCTTGGTGAGGGAGTTGATGTTCAGCTCCCACTTTAGGTCCTGGGAGATGATAGTTCCCACGAAGCAGAAAGACTCCACAGTGTCGATGGTGGAGTCACAGAGGGTGATGGGGGTAGCTGGGGCTGAGTTCTTCCTGAAGTCCACAACCATCTCCACCAGTGGCGGCTGGTGAAAAAAAATCTTGGTGGGGCTGGCCAATAGATTTCCCTGCCTAACCCAGTACATGCATTTAAATGAAAAGTCGGAAAATGACTACGATTCCACAATAAGCATTTAATTAATAAAAAAACATTGTTCACAAAGGATTATTTTGGTGTTTTTGTCTTATTAATCCTTTTCACAGACTCATGCCAGAGGGTTTGCATACATTGTACATCTACGTATATCATTACGAAACGAACGTTTACGTCTTGACTTAAATATATATCCTAATTTTTTATTTATATAATAATTTAAGTAGAACAATGACTAGTGCAAAATTAAGTTGTATTTACCTGAGATGAAGTGTAGACTGCAAATTCTGTCGTGGTATGATGGCTCCCACAGTCCATTGGGATTGTCTGCCTGCATCCTTTTCATTGAAATTATCCGTTTCCTTCGTCTTTCTTTGTCCTTAGGTAAACGAAAGAAACGTACATCCGACTATTTGGAATGCCTCTGTGTGCAACCGGGAGCACAACAAGTCGTAGGCATTGTTTAGATTCCAAAATATAACTAAAAGCACGTTCTAATTCACCCGTTTTGTCACGCTGGTAAGCGAAAACAGTACTGTTTTTGCCGACCACCGTGACCCGGATGTAACTCTTGACATCACGCGTGAACTGGTCTATACACCTATCACTGTGTAGAAAGGGCAGAGATTCCAGGAGCCCCAAACCCTTTTCATTTAGCGATGCTGATTGGCCAAATATTTATAAATCTTCCCTAGCAATAGTATACAATTGGTTATTTCACTACACTTGAGGGGCTCCTTCAGTGACAGCCCCACAAGTGTAGAAGAAGAAAAATGATACGTTCTGTTGGTGGAAATGCACTGTTAAATGAGAGTCAATTGATAATCAATTAGTAGAATTGAATTTTAATAATATTACATGTAGCCACGTACTATTAAGTAAAAGCTGACATTAATAATACTTTTAAAATCTATATATATTTTGACTTTTCCCCTCCACATCTAGGGAGGGCAGCGCCCGAGCGCCCCCTATGGGCCAGCCGCCACTGATCTCCACTGTTTTTACAGCGTTGAGCTCCAGGTTGTTCTCCCTGCACCAAATGACTATTGACCTATTGCCCTGATGTCTATGGTCATGAAATCCTTCAATCCTTTGAGATCCTGTTTGAAGACTTAAGCTCAGCCTTTAACACAGTCAACCCTGACATCCTCCACCAGAAGCTCACCCAGCTCACAGTGCCGCCCTCCGCATGTCAGTGGATAACCAGCATCCTGACCGACCACCAGCAGCAGGTGAGGCTGGAGAGCATCTTCCCACTTTAGAACTATCAACACTTGCAACTCTCAGAGGTGTTTCCTCTCCCCATCCTCTTCTACTACTTCTACTACTTCTACTTCTACTACTACTACTACTACTTTATTTATAAAGCACTTTGAAACAAAAGCAGCGGTGACAAAGTGCTGTACAGACAATAGCTAATAAACATTTAAAATGGAAAATAAAAAAGACTACAATAGAAATATAAAAAGGAATAAGAGCAATAGTCTCATGTGTTAAAAGCCAAGGGAAAAATGTGTTTTAAAAGTTGACAATAAAGGGGCACGTCTAATATGGAATGGCTAAGCATTCCATAACTTAGGTCTTCTCTGAGCTTAAGTTTAGATCTTGGTACCTCGAGGAGCAACTGGTCTGCTGACCTGAAACAACGAGTAGGAGAGTGTGGGTGATGCAGCTCAGAGAGGTAAGATGGGGCAAGACCATGTAAACTTTCAAAAACAAATAAAATAATCTTAAAATTAACTCTAAAATGCACAGGGAGCCAATGGAGGGAAGACAGGATAAGGGTGATGTGCTCCCTTTTCCTGACTCCAGTTAAAAGACGAGCAGCAGCGTTCTGGACCAACTGAAGACGCTTAAGGGAGGACTGGCTGAGTCCACTGTGGAAAGCATTACAGTAATCAAGTCGAGTTGTAATAAAGGCATGAATTACTGTTTCGAAATGTTTTAAAAGAATCGGCTTTATTTTTGCCAACCTGTGGTTTCACTGGGAATCCCAAGGCGTTCCGAGGCCAGCAGAGAGACATAGTCCCTCCAGCGTGTCCTGGGTCTTCCTCTGGGCCTCCTCCCGGTGGGACGTGCCCGGAACACCTCTCCAGGGAGGCGTCCAGGAGGCATCCTGACCAGATGCCCGAGCCACCTCAACTGGCTCCTCTCGATGCTTTAATGCCTACAAACACAATAGTAATACTTTCTGTGAAACTCCTGAAATTTGCAGATGACACCACTGTCATTGGACTGATCCAGGGCGAGGATGAGTCTGCATACGACAACAGACAGCAGGTAGCCTGGCCAGCCAGACCGACTTACACCATGTGTGTTCAATACACAGCTTGTCAGTTTGACCAGGCATAGACTCTCCGGTCTAAAACTGGGTAGACCAATTACAGCACGGGAGGCGGGACTTTACGATGTGTCACTCTGAGGTTCCATCCAAATACCCTTAATTATAGATTTTTGCTCCTGTTCCTTGCCATTTTATGAGGTCAACAGTAAGAATATTATCTAGCTTTGTCGAACTCAGACAGTCGACGTATGTACATTTAAAATTCTAAAAACAAATACATGCTTGCTCCCTGTTAAGGTAAAGTTCACCCCTCTCTCAAACCATCTGTCTTCTCTGTCCAAAATATGAACATTTTGGTCCTCAAAAGAGTGTTCTTTATCCTTGAGGTACAGGTGGACAGCTGAGTCTTGTCCGGAGGAGGTAGCTGGTGGTGTAAGGTCACACCATTTAGCCGAACATGTCCCCACTAGGACAGGAAGGAAGAACAAGTAACAGAAACAGGTCAAAGATGCTCTCCACACCTGAGGATACCCTAACTGGGCTTTTGTCAAATCAGCAAGGAAATCCTAAAGATACATTGTATTTCTTTGGTCCAGCTCCTTTAATAAGCCAGTCATATCTTTATTAATGGCACACTTTCCCAAAAGAGTGAAGGCAAGACAAAGGGTGTTACAACAAATGAAAACAGGAGTCAACAAAAATTGGTGAGCTAAACAAGGCTAAACAAGGCTTTAAAAAAAAAAAACAACAATAATAATGCTATATAGTAGAAGAAGAATAGGCCTGCTAAAAGAAATTTACACACTCTGTCCAGCAGTCAAAAAAGGGGGTTATTCCTAATTACTTGTGACAAAAAATCAGTATGGAAGAAATCTGAGGTAGATTTTCACATCACTATGTTTATGTACATTATATTGAATGAATATTTCCACTAAAATAACAAACTATTGTTTTTATTTTTCTCAGAATGCAAACCTTATTATATCCAGTGCTCCAAAGCTACCACAGGCACAAAAACCACCATTACACACCCTAATGGCGCCTTATTTCCTATTACAGGCAGAGCAAAAGGTTTCCGGGTTGTCTCGAGCCTTTCATTTGTCCTCAGGGCCTCCTGTGGGTCTGTGTAGATGAGCTGTGGCCTGCTAAATAGCTAAGCACACCAGGACATGGCCTCAAACCACATGCATTTAAAACCACCAGGAGCAACTCAGGAGCATTACTTGATTTGATGTTTGACTAGTTTAATAAACAATACATCATCATGTAGGACCCACACGCACTCTACTTGTTTGTTCTTGGATAACTAGTAAATGAAAGGCAGGGAAACTGTACCTGAAAAAAAAAAAAAGATTTCCTATTTTCATTTCTATTTTCATTGTAAATGTTAAATCCCCAGAATCAGAACCAAACATAGTTAAGCATATTATGCTCCACTAATCTAAAACAAACTTCCAGAAAACTGCAAAAATGTAATGTTCTGTTTTTTGGTTTTGGTTTAGTGTTTGATTGTGTTGCTTCTCTCATGCTTTTGGGTTTATTTCCTTTGTAGATTCTGTCTTGTTTTAGGGTTTTGTTTTGTCTGTGTATTGTTTTAAGTAGTCCGGTCTTTGTGTTAGTTCTTATTCTGTGCTTAGAGTTTATTCTCGGTCTTAGTTTTATCCTTCTGTCAGTCTCGTTATTGTTTCCACCTGCCTGTGGTTAATTAGTGCCCTCCGCTCACCTGTTTCTCTGCTTATTTAAGTCTCACTCCCTCCTCAGTTATCTGTCGGTACGTCATACTCTCATGCACCTGTTCCTCCATCTTTGCAGTCTCTGTTTTTGGTATGAGCTCCCAGCACCTTGTTTCTATTTTTGGATAACCTGTTCTGTTTGTTTTTGCCCAGTCAGTTCGCCTGTTCCGTCAAGTGTGTCTGGATGTTTGCCTTACCCTTGTTTTTGGATCCTGTTTTTGTTCATCGGTCCTTCAATAAACCCAGTTAAAGAAATCAGTGTTTTTGGCTAAAGATCGGGTTCTGTTTCTCACCATTCATCACAAAAAAGGCTCAAACCCATTTGTTTTGAGTTGCGTTATCGCTGTCAAAACTATCAAAGAAATATCAATCCAACTGTCTGTCCATGGTCTATACCCACTTATCCATGCAGGGGTTTGATGCTTATCCCTAGCAGTCAATTGGTGAGAGGCGTGATACACCCTGGACAAATCACTGATCCATCACAGAAGACACAATCAGTAAAAAAAAAATTCCTCCAGTGGACCCATTTCACAGTTTAGCTATTCTAGTCTCAGTGGTGCAAATACTATTTTATACCACTGAGATGAAGCAAATGTTTTCAGAAAGACTTAAAATTATCGCTGAAACAAAGGCAACACATCCTAAATGTGCTATAGAATCTATTGTTTAAATTACTGAGCCGCTTGCGGCGCTCTTTGGGAGCTGCGTGTTGACGGACGTGGGTTACTGACCTGGTAGCTGTGCTGCCGCTGGGTGGGGCCGGGGTGGGTCTGGGGGTCTGGGGTCCCTGGGGCGCGCCGCCCTCGGGCGCAGGCCCCGGCGGGGCCTCGGGGGTTCCGGTTCCGGGGGGTGTGCCGCTTTTGGTGTGGGCCGGCGCGCGCCCGGGTGTCCGCCCCTGCACGGGGCCTCTGGTGCGCTGGGGGGCCTCGGGGCCCGTTGAGCTGGTAGGGGGGCATGGTCATTAACACCTCTGGGCAGATGCTCTTCTCCTTCATTGGATAGGCACTCTGCCAGTGGGGGGAGGGGGAAAGGAGGGGGAGTAGGGATCTACCCAGCCTGGATGTCTACTGTCGAATGTATGGTGAGTTGTTTGAACGTTAGTGTTGGGGAGGGATTAAATCCACGGGTGGGGGGGGGGGGGGGGTTGGGGGGGGTTGACGTTATGGTGGGCTTGTGTCCGGCCCCCTGTCACGGTCCTGGTCCGTGTCGTCTTCCGGTGCGGGTTTCACCTGGGGGGTGGGGTTTGGGATGGCTCGTGCGGGCCGGCTGGCCAGGGTCCCCCCCTCTTATTATTATTATTATTATTATTATTATTATTATTATTATTATTATTATTATTATTATTATTATTTATTATTATTTATTTATTTATTTATTTAGTTTAAGTAGGCTTGGTGGGTGGGCTGGGGGGGGCTGAGGTGTTGGTCCTGGTGGGTGGTTGGCTGGCGGGCCCTGCGGCCTCTCCCTGGCCCCCGGGCTACGGTGGTGCCGCTGGCGAGGCCCCCTTCTCTGGGTGGGGCTTTCGGGGAGCGGGGGTGCCTATTGGAGTCAGTAGGGGAGCTGGCTCCCTGGGTTGGCTTCCCAGTCATTTGCTCCCCATCCCCGGACTCCTCCCTCTGCCTGCTCCATCACGCCGCCACACATGTAGGTCATGAGGGAGGGGGCGTTACTGGAGGTTGCCACTTTCTGGTGACGCCCCTCTCCCCAATTTTATCATGCATCTTAGACACTTTCACTTCAAACATTTTTCACATCGCACACTCATATAGGCCATGGTAGGGGGGAGTGGGGGGAAGACGTCTGGGGGGGGGGCTTATGTTGTGTGGGCCTCACCTCGGACGGCTCCCTTCACCTCCTCTCCCACTTAGACATTGAGGGTTCTGGGCAGTCACACGGAGGGGGTGCGCTGGCAACAGCTACCTTCCGGAAGGGGGGTGGGCTGTGCCGTGCATCCCCTTCGGCGCTCCCAGTTTTTAAACGCACTTGAGAACAACATGCAACAACACAACATTTGAGCAGGCGTAGGGAGGGTCGGGGTCTTCTGCACACCCCCGTTGTCCGATGGCGGCAAGGAGTCTGGGGCCTGGAGGAGGTGCGGGCCACTGTGTCCGGGGTCTTGGCGGGGGGCTGCGGTGTGCAGTCAGCGGCTTGCCAGGTCTGGGGCTGATGCCTCTGCTCCCCCCAGGGGGCGGGGGGCAGGGATGGCAAGGGTAAGGTGGGGGGAGGGAGGGGGTTTATTAGGTATTTAGGGGGAGGGGGGGCTCTGGCCGGGTGGCTCGTGCGGGTCGTGTTGGCCCGCCCTCTTGGGGGGGCCCGGTCCGGGGGGCGTCTGGTCTGGGGCCGGGGCCGGGGGTCGGGCACAAGCAGTCGTATAGTCGATTTGGGGTGACCCCCCCCCCCCCCTTTGGTCAGTGTTGGATGTGAGTGTTATGTGGGAATGTGTGTACAGCGTCTTTTTTTTTTAATTTTTTTTATTTTTTCTCTGTGTGTGGTGAGTGGGGCACAAGGGAGGGATGGGGTGAATGAGGTTTTTTTTTTTTTTTTTTTTTTTTTTTTTTTTTTTTTCCAGGTATGGGTGTGGTCCGCTCCCTCTCCCAAGAACATCTCAAGTCTCCGATAGGTGCGGAGCCCATCCCCCCACGTCCTGCCCTCCTCCACTTCGTTGGCGGGCGCCTTGGCCCCCTGGCGCATTGGTTGGCTTCGGGTTTGGGGCGGGTTCCCGGGCGTGCGCCGGCCCACTCCCGGCGGCCTCTTCGCGGGGCCTGGCCCCCCGGGGGGCGGCCGGGGCCCTCGTCGCGGGGGCGGGGCGCCCCTGGGGCCTCTGGCCCTCAGGGCCCATGGCCGGGACCACTTCAGCGGGGCTAGCTGCCGGCGGAGCCCACGGGCTCGTCTCCGCGGCTCTTGAGGGCGTCGGCATTGCGGTGGCTGGGGGATTTCCTCGGGGTCGTCTCTGCTCCTCCCTTGGGGGGGGGGTTGCAGATATCCTGTGTCGGCCCCTCCTGGGCGACCTGCTTTAGGGACCCCTTTGGGAGTCCGGGGTTACGGGTCCCCTGACGCCTGCCTCTGTGCTCGGGGAAGGTGGGTCTTCGGTTCTCCACAATCACTATCAAGCTATTTCTGGATAATTTTCACCTAAACTAGTGCACTTTCACATCTCCCACAGGTGCTGGGTCCCAGGTATTAAGTGTTCACTTATATACAGTAATCTTATAATTTATTTATTTATGTTTTTTCACTTTCTTTTTTCAAGTATCACATTACACATGTCAGCTTACATAATAATATATATGATTTAGTAATGGCATCTAGGTGTTATTCGAGTGTATCTGTTGCTTTATGTCTGTTGGTTGTGCTGTTCTTTCCAGGTTTGTGTCTCTTTCCAGGTGATGGAGCAGACAGAGGACGTTTTATCATTCTCTTCCTTTTATCTCCTCTTTCTTTCACCTCTACTCTTTTTTTTCTTTTCTTTCACTTTTTGTTCTTCCTTTACTCTCCCATTGTCATGTCCATATAATTTGAAATTCTCCTTGCAGGAATCATAATAAAGCTATTTACAAGCATAAATCAAGTGGAGCACTATGGCGAAAGCTGTTTGCCCCACTTGTAAAAGCAAAATCTGTCGAGCTCTATCTGGCATTGAGATATCAATTCCTATTGCCATATTGCTAGACAGGACACTGGGGAAAAAAAAAAAAAAAAAAAAAAAAAAAAAAAAATTACTGAGCAGCACGTCGTCTTATTCAGGCCAATCAGCTGAGGTGTGTGCACTGTTCTCCAGAAATCAGAACATGTCCCCGACAGCGCGGGCATGTTGTGGGGGCCAACGCGGTGGGGGGAAAAAACATTAGGGAACGGTGTGTGTGTTTTGACGCGACGCGTGATTAACAGCGACAAAAAAATTGTCGGCGTTAAAATGGGTTTACGTTAACGCCGTTAATAACGCGTTTAACTGACAGCACTAATATATATATATATATATATATATATATATATATATATATATATATATATATATATATATATATATATATATATATATATATATTGACTTATATATGTATATATTTATATTTCCTTGTGTGGAATGTTGTAAAATATATAAAAATGTGTGTATATCTGGAGCATGTAACAAAAGTAATTTCCCTCTGGGATTATTAAAGTATGTCTGATTCTGATTCTGAAGTTGACTTTTTTTTGGTGTGTGTGTGTGTGTGTGTGTGTGTGTGTGTGTGTGTGTGTGTGTGTGTGTGTGTGTGTGTGTGTGTGTGTGTGTGTGTGTGTGTCGTGGCGGCAGGTTTAGAGGGGGAGGCCCAAAAAGACTTTGTATTCCCGGGCCCTAGCAAAGCTGTCAGCCGGCCTGCCGACAGTGGTCCAGTGTGTTCAGCAAAGCATAGTTTTATAGAAAGATTTATAGAGCATACCAGTTCAGCCTGTCAGCTACCAGATTTTCCAGCTAGCCTCCAGCTCTGCCTCTTAGCCAGCAGCTTGTCAATCAGCAACCAGCTCTGCCTGTCAGCTACCCTAACCCTATCAGCTATTCAGCTACCTACTCTACCCACTAACCACCAGCTCTGTCTGCTAGCTGCAATCTCTGGTCACACTGTTATCTGAGTGGAACTTACCGAGGACTCTTTGTGACAACGTTATGTGTTGTCCTTTGCATTTTATGCCATGGAGTCCAAGTGGCCATTGTCTTAGGATCCTGGACTCCATGTACCGAAGGTTTGTTACTAGAAATCCTTTAATATCTAAACCATACATGGAACATTTGACTTTTTTGTGAATGTCCTTCACTTTGACTACTTTGCATTGTTTACTTACATCAGGAAAACTGTAGGCTACAGGAACATTAAATCCAGCACAAAGAGACTGAGGCTACACTCCCACTGTGTCAAAAATTGCATCTGCACAGAAAGGTTTGAATGTAATTTGACCATAACGTCTCAAATTGGAGGAACCGTAAGATTGTGTTCCAAAGGTTTTGGTATTATCACAAATTAATGCATTTTCTAACACAATAAAATGCATGTGATTAATTTCACGCTTCTTGAGAAATGGTTGTAAATTCCCATAAACATACACCTGTAACCTTGTGGAAAGCCTTAATAGAAGAGCTGAAGCTGTCATTGTTGTAAATATGGAACCCATATCATATTAAACCCTATCGATTAAGATTAGGATGTTACACATGTCATATGTGTGTGTACGCAGATGGTCAAATAAATTTGGCACTATAGAGCTTTCTATATTTAATTTTAGAACATTTAGAGCAAAAAAGTGGGTTGATCTCTGACCCTGGGATAAATCGTCTATACAGGGGTCTTCAACTCTAGTCCTTGAGGTCTGTTGTCCTGCAACTTTTATATGTGCCTCTGCTTCTAGATGCAAGAATCAAGTAAGACTCTGGAAATCAGGTGTGTTGGACCACGGGACACGTCTAAAAGATCAGGGACACCGAACCTCGAGTACTGGTGTTGAAGACTGGTCTATTGTGCTTAAACACCATCGTTATACCTCAGCAGAGCTCAGTTAACACACATGGTGGAGCTAGTCCTTATTACTACTACCTATTATAATAATTAATATTAATTATTACCTCCAGTAATAAAACATTCAAAAAGAAATCCAGAATACACTATGTAAAGATGTTCTGTAAAGATGGTCGTATTCTAAAGGAAAATAACTAAATTGGAGTTAAAAGAACCTTAGAATTTTCTCTGCTATCTACTTCTCTTTCTTCATACTTTTAGCTGAAACAAACTTATTTATATCTGGGAGATTGGATTATTTAACTTGCTATCTGATGCCCTGGGGAGGTGGAAAAACAGATGAGTGCATTTAGGACATAATGTTTAAATGCTTGTTGTGATTTCTTATATAAAAAGAAAACACAACCATGTAGAACACACTGTTCCACATACACACATTTAACACTATTACTGACTGTGTCATGCCTCTGGCGGTAAAAGCCATCAGCTTGTAGCCATTAAAAAGGTTTTAATGGACCAGACCAACAACCAACCCTCTTTGAAAATCAAAACATACCCATGTCTCCATCCTCCCTAATATAACATCCCCTTCTGTGCACTGTACAGATTGGCTCATTGACCTCTTAAGGTTCCTCATTTAACTGAAATCCAAAGGTGATGTCGTTCCATTCCCATTTCATTTAGGTACTTCACAACAGCTAGATCCTATTTTTCAGTGGTTTTTGTATTTATATTTACTGTAATCATGAATTACTAACTATGCTTAATTCTAAGCAATTTAAAGGAAAATATCTATTCCCGGATTTCACATTTTACATTACGTCCTCTCCCATATCTTTTGCTCTACATCCCTGAGAACTTGGTTATAATTTTTTTTATCGTCAAAATATCTTAGCGTGTTTCCTGTTCTCCTTACACACCACATCTCCCACTCCTTTGGAGCAACACCAGATTTATTCTCCTTTTTTTCTGTACTTTATCTGCTGGTGCCTCAGCTTGATCAATTTATCTCTCTCTTTATCCTCCTTCCTGTTCCTTGTTTTGCACTTCTGCCTCGGGCTTTCTCAGGCCATGCCACAGAAAATTACATTTCAGTCACACAATTACCTGAGAGGATACAAACTGCTCCAAACAATGATAAGGGCGCAATAACGCACTCACTGGCTACTATAATAAGTATACCTGTTCAGCTTCTTGTTGACAAAGATGGGAGTATGAGAACGGAGAAGGACGAAGATTTAAGTGACCTTGAATGTGGCATGGTTGTTGGTGCCTGAATATTTCAAAAACTGCTGATCTGCTGGGATTTTCACAGACAAGGATTTTTTTTATTTTTACAGAGAATGGTCAAAAAAGTAGAAGATCCATAGATGTCAGTGATAAAAAGAAAACGGGCTGGCTGGTTTGAGATGATAGAAAGCCAACAGTAGCAAAACTATTGCCATCTCTGAACACACATATGGAACCTGTGGGCAACAAGATGAGCTACAGGAGCAAAAGACCACACCGCTTTCAATTTTGTCATCTGATAACAGGGAACTAAAAGTGCAATTCAAACAGGCTCGCCAAAACCTGACATACCATTTTGGAAAAAATGCTTTGTCTGATGAGTCTTGATTATAGCTGCCACATTCAGATGATATGAGCAGGATCTTGTGTAAACAACATAAAATTATGAATCTGTCCCTCAACTGTCCAGTCTGCTGGTGGTGTAAAGGTTTGGAGGAAATATTCTGGTCATATCATGTGCCCCTTAGTAGCTACTGAGCACCATTTAAACCCCACAGCCCCGCTGAGTATTGTTACTGAACATTTCCATGCCTTTATATCCTCAGTGTACCATCTTCCAGAAAGATAATCCAAGATGTTGCAAAGCAGAAATTATCAAACATTTCTTGAAAATGTGGTTGAACAGAAAATGACTGTTATTATTGCACAGCTGAGGAATATGGTTTAAGGCTTTCCTGTTAGAACGGGACTGTCATGACCTGACCTGTCTGCATTTTGTCATTCCTCCTGTCCGTGCAGTCATTCACTGCAGCTGTGTGACTGCCACACAGCCACGCCATAATCAAGCTCATCCCATTCACCCGTTTCAAGCTCTTTATAAGTTCTCCTCAGACAGCAAGATAGTGCCAGATTTAATCATGTAAAGCACTTTGCATTGTCTCTGTACTGAATTGTGCTATATAAATAAATTTGCCTTGCCTTGCCTTGTTGAAAGCCATAGCAAGTAATAGACTTTACATGCAAACCAGACGCCCCTGACAGTTAAATTGCGTTCAGTCTGAAGGCAGTTTTATAAGATGCATACTGCGCAGTTACCCATGCAGCTCTAGGACTCTACGTTTGTTCTCAGTCAAACATAGAGGAGACAAGACTGAAAACCTCTCAGCCTGTGGTTAGGACTGATAGGAAGTGGACTGGTGAGGCAAACAGAAGAACTTTTAGGTCAACACTACAGAGCGCTATTTGCAAAAACCAGCTGCCACAGAGACAGTTTATTTCCCTAGACCTTACTCTGATGATCATAATGAAAACCCTCGTTGCTTCCCCAACACTTCACTTATTGAGTGCTACTCCTGAGGTTATTTCTATGTTTGAAAGTCACAGTTCTACAAACTTGATATTTTCAGCCATTTTTTAAAACAAACGTTAGTCTTCAACTCATCTTATAGCTCTTTAATTTTTTTTAAATTGACAGTTTAAAATTACTTTATGCTGTATTCACTGTTTCTTGTAGATTTTCAAATGCTCTAGTTAGCAATCTCTCCTAAGTGGCATTGATCTTTTACTCTACCTTATTTTCCTTTTGTCAAAAAGTGCCGATGAAGGTGTAAACCAATCCTAGGCTCCAATCATCAGTGGCCACTTTATCTTTTAAGTCATCAATATATTGTATGCTATCATCATTATTGCTTAGAGCAAAAAAAATCATCCTGTTAAAATGAGTTGTGCTGCTGTTCTTAACTCTCAACAAAAAGTACACACATACAAATTTCATATGTTGTCATCTAATGTATAACAGCACCCAAAACACAATCCCACCAATTTAATAACTCATCTCTCCCCATTCTGCCATGTTAATGGAAGCAGACCGCATATCCAGTGCTGTTTTAAATCCCCATATTAAGTTCTAACTGTTCACTAATGCTTTCCTTCAATTTACTAATGCTCCTTTGCCACAAAAGGCCACAAGTCAGCAGCCCCTAAAGAGCCCCTCCTCACACATACTCCTAACCTCAACAGCCCATTAAGTTGCATTAGAGCCTCTTCTGGTGGGGTTTCCTGACTTCATGGCATAAAAGTAGCCTTCCTCAGTCACCTTTTAAGACTCTACATCTTACCACACAGTTCACATCCCAAACCACCTCTAATGCACCCATCACATTGTTACAACACATGGCTGCTTATTACAGAATCTATCCGCAGATTATTAAATCCATGATAGACTGCTTTGTGTTCAGGTTTGTGTTCCATGACACCAAGAGTGTTTGAAGGTTTTAGCTTATAGTTTCAAACTAATATCTGTTGACACTTTTTATTTGCGGATTCGACAGGCGGATTGGTGCAGCGTCTGCTGTGAAGCGGGCGCTGTACCGATCCGTTGTGGTGAAGAGAGAGCTGAGCCAAAAGGCCAAGCTCTCGATTTACCGGTCGATCTACGTTCCTACCCTCATCTATGGTCACGAGCTTTGGGTCATGACCGAAAGAACAAGATCCCAGATACAAGCGGCTGAAATGAGTTTTCTCCGTAGTGTGTCTGGGCTCTCCCTTAGAGATAGGGTGAGGAGCTCAGTCATCCGGGGAGGACTCAGAGTAGAGCCGCTGCTCCTCCATGTCCAGAGGAGCCAGTTGAGGTGGCTCGGGCATCTGGTCAGGATGCCTCCTGGACGCCTCCCTGGTGAGGTGTTCCGGACACGTCCCACCGGGAGGAGGCCCAGGGGAAGACCCAGGACACGCTGGAGGGACTATGTCTCTCTGCTGGCCTGGGAACGCCTTGGGATTCCTCCTGAGGAGCTGGCCCAAGTGGCCGGGGAGAGGGACGTCTGGGCCTCCCTACTGAAGCTGCTACCCGACCCCGGATAAGAAGAAGAAGACGGACGGACGGACGGACTTTTTATTTGCCTCTCAGAATTGCTCTTTGTTACTAGTCTTAACTGTAATGGACAAAGATGGGCTCTCAATGCCAAGTCATGGACAAAAGTTTGTACTGAAGTTCATTTCATCACATCAAAATGAGTCAACTGAGGTGGATTGGAACTCAAATACCTTTTTCTCCTTTGAAACTTCCTGGGCATGATCTATTGGGCAAAGATCTTAGGGTATACCTAAAGTTTCTTGGGGGATCTATATAAATTCATCACAATATATTAATACATTTTTGTCTGGTTGATTATTTCTTTGTTGTAAGTATGATTACTGGTAATAATTGTAATAAAAATTTTAAAGTCTGTTTATAACCCCCTTAAATGGTGTCACATTTGTAAGGAACATGATTTTGTAGATAGAGCAGCAGAACTGAATATTGTGGTTGCTCCTTTGAAAAAGATACCAAATCCTCTTTGCAAAGGGCAAATTTAAATTTGTCCTGACAAATTATCTCCACATGCGCTTTGCAAAACTCCCATTCATAACCAAACAAAAAGCAGCCCAAGAATACTGGGAGGCAGATCAAAAGCAAAGCCGAATAAAAACAGGAGCACATGTTTTCCACAAATATGATGAGATTTTGCAGGTGCCCTGTGATGGACTGAAAACGTGTCCATAGTTTTTGTCTCAGTGTAATTCACAGAATAATCAAAAGAAAAAATGCAAATTATATTTCAATAATAATAATAATAATATACAGGAATAATATGTGTCAATATATATGTAATATGTAAGTATTATTACTGTTAAACACTGATCTGCATTTGGATTAAGGGATGGGAAAATGTACAGATATCTATTTTATTTAGTAACGAAAAGTAAATGCTTAACATGTGTCTCTAAAAGCCAAAACATATTAATTTCTCACATATTTACCACTAAAACACACCACTGGCACAACACCTTTTCTTGGGGTGAATATACATAACAGGAGACCATTAGTGATACTCGCATTCCACAGGACCACCTTCTTTGTTAGGCTCACTAACATAATATAAGTAAACCAATAAGAAAAGCATTGAGCTGTTTTCACATGGGAAACTTTGGCCGTTGACCTTCATCATCTGTCTGGTAGTTCTTAGTTTCAGCTATCCTGTTTCAACAATAACCACTGACAAATGAATTGGGTTCATCACAATACTTTGTATTTTCCATATCAAAACCCTTGATCATTTCTTATTAAGACAACGTTCACCGAATTCTCCACAGCATTGTGGATAATTTGTCTTAAGGGATGCTGTTATTTCATTTCAACTTTTTTTTAACAGAAAGCCCCCCAATGTGTTTAAGCATAATATGAAGCTAAAAAAGCAAACCCAAACCATATTTCCAAACTTGTGCCTTGGCTTAAGGATATATGACTTTTATTATCAGCAAGTGCAGTAACTACCAGCAAATTCTGATTTGCTTCTTGGCTTTTTAAGTATTTATATTTCAATAATTATGTCACTCATTTTAGACAGGGAAACTCATATGTTTTCCCTGTCAATTGAATCTAGGATAGTTTTAAAGGCTACACTAAGGTTATCACATTCTGTGTCAACATGGATGTTAAAATCACCCACTATAATAGCCTTATCAGTATTTAACACCAAATCAGATAAGAAATCTGACAACTCATCCAAAAACTGAGTGTAAGGGCCTGGTGGACGATACAAAACAACAAACAGAAGAGGTTTTATTGCTTTGCAGTTTGGATGAGGGAAACTGAGGGTTAAATGTTCAAAAGAACTGTAATTATTAGTTGGCCTGGGACTAATTAATAAATCAGACTGAAAGATAGTTGCCACTCCTCCTCCTCTTCCCACAGATCTGGGAATGTGGAAATTTGAATAACTGGAGGGGGTTGACTCATTTATACTAACGTAGTCCTCTTGTAGCCAGGTTTCTGTGAGACAAAATAAATCAATCTGTTTATCAGAAATCAATTCATTAACTAACAAAGTCTTTGGAGGGAGAGACCTTATATTTAATAGACCAATTTTAATTGTTTTATTTTTAGGTTCAAGGTGAACCGTATTGATTTTTATTAGGTTTTTATGATTTGTTCCTTTTAGATCAGCGCTATATAAATAAAATTGAATTGAGATGAATTGAATTGAGATTTCAGAGCGTACCCAACCCAGGACAAAAACTTGTTCCACTCTGAGAGAGATGAAAAAGTAAGACAGCGGAGGGTCGTTTCCAATTGCTTGTTCATCCTCTCAGTTTGACTGTTAGTCTGTGGGTGGTAACCGGACGTGAGAGAGTAGCGGGCACTGAGAGCAGAACAGAAGTGCCGCCAGACCTGGGAGACGAACTGAGGACCCCGGTCAGAGAGGATGTCAGAGGGGATTCCATGCAACTTGAAGACGTGGCGGATTAATAACTGGGCTGTTTGGAAGGCATTAGGAAGCTTGCGGAGGGGTATCAGATGACAAGTCTTGGAGAATCTGTCCACCACCGTAAGGACGGTGGACATGCCTTGGGACAGTGGGAGACCAGTAACAAAATCCAATGCAATGTGAGACCATGGGCGCCTAGGAATTGGCAGGGGATTTATTAGGCCAGAGGGTGGCTGATTGAACGGTTTATTCTGTGCGCAGACAGGACAAGCTAAAGCATACTCACGCACATCTTTAGTCCATGATGGCCACCAAAAACGACGAGAAACCTAAGACTGAGTTAAAAATATGCCCGGATGGGCGGAAAACTTAGATTTATGACTCCATCGCAGAACATCGTGCCGAACAGATCTGGTGACGTAGATAAGACCGGTGCCCAGGTCAGGATTAAGTCTCTGTACTTGAGTAATCCGGTCCTCTAACTCCCACCGTAAGGCTCCCACAGTGCAAGTGGGGGGTAAGATGAGTGCTGATGCCTTTTCCTGTTCTTGGGGGGCAAACTGTCTTGACAGCGCATCAGGCTTGATGTTTCTGGAGCCTGGACGGTAAGTTATGGTAAAGTTAAACCTGGAGAAGAACAGAGACCAGCGGGCTTGACAGGGATTAAGACGTTGGGCTGACTGCAGGTAAGCGAGGTTCTTGTGGTCGGTCCAAACGATTAAGGGCTGCTCGGATCCCTCTAACCAGTGCCGCCACTCCTCTAATGCCATCTTAATGGCAAGCAGTTCCCTATCCCCTACGTCATAATTACGTTCGGCCGGAGATAGCCAGAGAGAAAAAAAAGCACTGGGGTGAAGTTTATTGTCAGTGTCTGAGTGTTGTGATAAGACTGCACCGACGCCAGTGTCGGACGCGTCTAATTCTAGGGTGAACTGTTTGTTGGGATCAGGGTGCACCAGTATGGGTGCCTGAGAAAACCTTAGCTTGAGATCCTGGAAAGCCGTTTCGGCTTCAGGACTTCAAAGAAAAGGAACCTTAGTGGAGGTGAGTGCGTGCAGGGGAGAAGCTATTTGACTGTAGTTTCTGATAAATCGCCTATAAAAGTTGGCAAAACCAAGAAATATCTGCAACTGCTTTCTAGAATCAGGAGTAGGCCATTCAACTATGGCCCTAATCTTTTCTGGGTCAGACCCATCTGACCGCCCTCTAAAATAAGACCAAGAAACGAGACTGTGCTTTGATGGAATTCGCACTTCTCAGCCTTAACGAACAGGCGGTTCTCTAAGAGGCGTTGGAGAACGAGACGGACATGTTGCTGATGCTGATCGGGGTTGCTAGAGTAAATGAGAATGTCATCTAAGTATACAAAAACGAAGTCATTCAAAAAGTCCCATAGGACGTCGTTAACCAGGGCTTGGAAAACTGACAGGGCGTTGCAGAGGCCAAACGGCATAACAAGGTACTCAAAATGCCCCAAAGGGGTCTTAAAGGCGGTCTTCCACTCATCCCCTTTTCCACCGTGATGTGGCCACAGGTGGAAATAACTCATAAACTGTAAGAGCAGCGACAGACACACTTACCAAGGGAAGTTGTCAGATGTTCTATCCGCTGAACTTTCTGACCTGGTGGTTCGCATAAATCCAAAGTAACCTTTGACCACCACTACTTTCATGCCATCTGTGGTCAGTTTGAGATGTTCTTCCAAAAGTTAAAATGATTGAACACCAATAAAGCTCAGACTGGCAGATATCCGCATTGCAAAGGCCCACCCTACTCGCCTTCTGATTGGCTAATGTCCTGGCTCTGCCAGATTTCATTGGTTGAGCGCAGCTTCGGTTTTAAATCTTGAATAAAAAGTCTACACAGAACATTTTGCGCTCATTTTCCAAATGGCGGAAATCCCTCACAGCGACGACAAACTTTAACCCTTGATAATTTTACTTATTCAGATCAGAAGGGAGAGGAATGTATCCCCCCCAGGGATAAAACATGATTGACCAGAGGGGGACATCACAAACAGAGGGGGGGGGTTAAATCCCTCCCATCCCCCCCAGCAAATCACACCCAGACTAAAACTGTAGTGTGAAGCACTTTGGAGGTCGTCAAGACTAGTTAAAAGCGCTATACAAGTACAAGCCATTTACCATAAGCTTTTGACTAATTTTCAATAATTTATTTCTTCAATATCCTGAGCGGTGACAACAAACTCTCTTCATATAATGTTAAAGGATTACCTGTACTATAACCAGAATACATATTTCATAATTTTTATCTTGTATAGGTATTTTAAGGAACTTTGACTTGGTATTTCTCCCAAAATCTACAGTAAAACTCTATCTTTTTTCTGGTTATAGGGTTGGTGACCCTTTAACATAATATATGTCATACTTCCAGGTCTAGGTGCAGGTCTGGTATTCCCTCTCTCTCTCCCCAGCAGGGCTAGACGGGCCGGTGCTTTACATCTGATGTGATTACCACCCTTCATAAGGAAACCAGGAAGAGGGCGTCAGTTTGTCAACGCTCATGCATGGTAAAGACCGATCATCTTCCTAAGTCTAGATTCCTCGTGATACCTGAACCTAACCCCGCTCTTTGTTTTCTTCCTCTTCGAACTCTGGTTTCCAAGTCAAGACCACTCCACAGAACCCACGTAATTTTGAAGACTCCTCTGAGACGTTCCTAGCCAGCCTCCTGGAACCCGTGAAGCCTCGGGCCCATAAGCCCTCCTGCCTGTGCTCGCCTGCCTGTCCACCCTCTGACATCACACCTGGAGAATACCTACCGGACCTGCACCTTCCACCAGGACCACTGGACATCACCCTCCCAAGCCCAAACCAAGCCACCTCCTCACTGAGTGCCTGTGCTCCTCACCATTTTTATCATTCAAACCAGCACCTTCCAGTCGCTCACCTCTCACCTCACCTTTCTCAGCAGAACCCGGAACACCCAGCCAGCCGACAACTGATTATTGCCTCCGTGATTGCGCTCATTCAGAGTCTTCCTTCATTAACATGACAGATTTTTGTTAACTCTCAGGATTTGGGAAAAATGTATTCCTGAAAATTAGTCAAATACATATCCTGTATTGTCATTAGGAGGCACTTTATCCTGGAGTTGCTCCAATAACATACAGTAAAATTAGGAAAGAAGTTGTTATCCCTGCACTTAAATCTGTTCTGATGCAGTAGATGATGTCTATGCAGCCAGCAGTAAAGTTACATTTTGGGGCAGATTTTTGGGACAAAATGATTTCATAGGTGCCGGAAGATGAGATGGAATACTTTTAACCAATCTGTCTGTGTGGATTTATGGAAATGTGATCTACTCTCCTTTTTTCTTCTAATAAAAATAAACCTTTTCTTCTTGTGTTGTTGGGTCTGAAGTTCTTTCTTCCTTTAAAGGAAGGAATTAGCAGAAAGAGTTAGGGTGAGAATTCACTTCTTTTTTTCATGTTTAAAATCAGAAGTGATTGTAGAATGAACACAGAGTTAAAAACTAATAAATATGGATTTGTTTCCTGCTGCTTTGATTTATTGTGGAGTTTGGAGTGATTACATTGATTCATTTGATTGTAAGAATTTCATAAAATCCAACATATTGTGTAAATAAAAGGGCTTGAATGCTGTGTTCAAAACATTAATTATTTCTGTTGTACAAAGTTAACAGAAAATGTAACTGTTCAAACTGACATGAGTATTGCAGAATACTGTAAATATTCAACCAGTCAAAAAATGCGTAGTACCCTCCCACCTTAAGTCTTCTCCCTGACGGCTCAGTCTAATGTCATGCAGCAGAATTATACCTTCTAGACTCTATTTTGTTTCTACTTATCACATTTAAAACATAGAATTGACCTGAAAAAGCTTTCTGATTTTGAGTCAGACCTTATGACTAGAGGATGTCTAACAAGCTGCTTTTTGTCTCTGTGGTGTCAGAAGTTGGATGACCAAGCACTAGATGAATATAGTGTACTGCTGACATCTAGTGGTTACCTAGTAAACAGAGCTGAAGGTAATTTTACCTTCAGATATCTAGTGAACTAGATATCTTTCAGGTCAGATTTAAGGCTCTCATATGCATCAGGAAATGTTCATTTTGTTAAGTAAAAAGGAGTTTTTTAATGTCAATACATGTTTACTCAAGAGCATAGATGCTTAAAGGTCAGTGGCTTGATGGAATCAGATGGGTTTCCTTAGTGAGAAACCTTTTTAGCAGTTGGGATTTTAAATTGATTTCCGCTGCATTGTATGATAACCAAGCTTAAAAATTGAAAATATGTCAATGATTGTTAATTTGTTTCGTATTTGATAGATTTCATAATTTTAGATATAAATTGGAGCTGTTTGTCTTGTAAAAGGCCTTGAAATGGAATATTTGGTAAATTTGTGCCATTGTATATATGAAGTAACTGTCAATTTTATTTTTATCTATGGAGGGACAGAAACTGTCTTGTTCTCTGCACTTACAGCAAATTGTGTCTCAATTTCAGCTGGGTGCAAATGCAGTGAAAAGACTGCTACAAGAGACCCTCCCTGCCCACGGCCATTAGCATCTACAGCTCTTTAGAGAAACCTGTATGATAGGAGTTGCCATAATATTTGTAATTTTATAATTTGAATTAAATATGAATTATTCCTCTTGATAAACTGATTATTTGAAAAACACTTTAAATGAGCAAATTGCATGTACAAACTGGCATAAAAGATAGATGAAGTTCTATGCAATGCTACAATTTCTGAATGCAAGCCAGAAACAGGCTTCACATAATCTCTCCAGACACCCAGGACGCACAAAACTATCTTCTGAATGAATGCAGAACTCCTGCTATTAACTTTTTCTTTTATTCATCTCAGAATTATTTTTATTAAAATGCGGTTGTTTTCTCAGCAGAAGCTCTGCAAAAACTGTTCAACTACATATAAAAAATACAAGACAAAACTTTTTTTGTAATTTCTACTTTTCTGGGTTTAATAAGAAAATATAACAGCTGCCAGATCAGATTTATATAATCAATGAAAGTACCCTTGTTCATTAATTCTACTGGTTGGTGTGTCATTGACAGTGGTTATGTCAAATGCAACAGCTGGGTGGAGCTTCTCCAGCTTCCATTGACTGAAAACCTCCTTCTGGTCGATGGCAGTAATAATAACAATTTAAAAAATAATAATACCATAGATAGATCTGTCCAGGGTGTACCTCGCCTCTCGCACATTGACCGCTGGAGATAGGCACCAGCCCCGCGTGATCCTACATGGATAAGCAGGTAGAGAAAATAGATGGAACAACACTGAATAATTATGAATATTATACATAGTGCAATTTAAGTGTCTCAAAGTGCTACAACGTATTAGCCAAGTTTATGGGTACAAACAAGGATTTTGACTTCTGTTTCCATCACTTGCAGTGTAAATCAAGTCCGAAACAAAAACCCACAGTATGTAAAACCATCAGCTTTTTTTAAGTAAAGTGAAGAGTTTTGTTAAACCTCTCATTAAAAAAGATCCCTATGAGCTTTACAGACAGGCACCATCTAAAAGCCATTCTGTATTCAAGAGGTTACCATACCGTCTATTTCTATGCATCTAACCCTTCGTTAATTTCTGTTTAACTACCATAAACACACCAACTATTCTTCACGATTATGTACAATACTGCATGTTGCCATTTTAGGTGTATGACACCAACTGTTTCTTCTCTTGTTTACAGCTTTTCTACTGGTTATTGAGTACTTCTATGGGCTTGCGTGCCATCCACAAAAACCTTGGTGACACCCCAATGTGCGAATATAACTCAGTTATAAAAGTGAGTGAGCCATCACTCACTTGACTTTGTAAAGTGCCTTGAGATGACATTTTTCATGAATTGGCGCTATATAAATAAAATTGAACTGAATTGAATCACCATCAACAGTCTCCAGCCTGTAGTAATAAAAGAAAAAGCATTGGTGCTACTTTCAATCACATTGTAATGCTGGGGAGAGAGAGAGGTAAGTGGCCGAGACAAATTCAGTGGCGGTGACAATACACCGAATAAAAGCCACTAACCTTCTCGGAGTTCTATGGATTGTGCCGGAACTAATATTTGGGTCTGAGGGCTCCGATGCAGTGCTTGGAAGGGTGCAGCAGGCAGCGCAGATGTCAACCAGAGTTGGCAGGTGGGAATCCAGAATCCAGGCAAGAGTAAGAACCATGAGACAGATGCAGGCAAAGGTACCAGATTTTTGTGACTTGGTCGTGAGGCAGAGACAAGGGTCGATGTCCAGATGTTGTTTCTGTGTCAGTCATGGCAGATGGCTGTTCACACTAAGCTTTATTCTGCTGGAGGGTTATTCCTGTTAAAGGGGAGTTTTCCTCTCCACTGTCACTATGCTTGCTCAGTATGAGGGATTGCTGCAAAGTCAACAACACAATGCAGACGACTGTCCACTGTGGCTCCATGCTCATCCAGGAGTGAATGCTACAAGTGAATGACTTGATGCAATCCCCTGGGTTTCCTGGGATAGAATTGACTGTTAAATGCCTTGAGAGGTAATGTGTTGTAAATTTACATGATATAAATAAACTGAATTGAACTGAATTATTTTCCGTTGTTTTACTGGAATGAACACAGCAGATACTAAAATTTGAATATATTTTATGGAAACTGCCACCTCGAGTAGCTGTTAATGTAGTTCTTACTACTTTATTTTCCTTTTCTTTTTGTTTAAGATCATCATGGAATTTATGTTGAAATTATTGATTAATATTGTTCCAGTTATAGTCACATTGTTTGGTTTGGTGGCCACTTTAGATCAAATTTTCACTGATTGTCAGAGGTGGGTAGAGTAGTCAAAAATTTTTACTTAAGTAAGATTAATAATAATCATCTTTATTGTCATTGCAACATACAGTACAATGAAATTTGTTCTTTGTATTTAACACATCTCCTTGGGGAGCAGTGGGGTGCCACTGAGCGGCAATCTGGGGCTGAGGCTCTTGCTCAGGGACCCAGAGTTGCAGTCTGTGGGAGTTGAACCCAGAACCATAACCCAGAACATCCGGGACACAAGCACAATGCTCTAACCACTAGGCCACCTCAGGGGGAGTGGTGGCCTATGTGTTGAAGCAATACTTCAACATATTTTACTCAAGCAAAAGTAAAAAATGGTCAGTCAAAAAATTACTTAAGTAAGAGTAAAAAGTATTCAGTAAGAAGGCTACTCAAGTACTGAGTAACTAATCACAACGGCTGGTGATTTAATTTATAAAATGTATGTAATCGAACAGAAATCGAACAAAAATATAAGGATACGTGCAAATTCTGCTATTTTAAAGACAAAAAGGTTAAAATTATACAATGAATAACATAATTTCAAAATACCAAATTGAGGCAGAAGAAAGACTTTTCCAAATATTTTTTTTAACATTAAACTTGAAAGCAATACTTACAGGATTTAATGTATATACAGTATGTTGGAACAGTGCAAAGCGACTGCTTACTGTACATTCATTTGACCTCCTAATGGCTCAGTGAGCTCAGCAGATAGAAAACAACATTAAAATAACAAATCTTGTGTACAAATAAAAAGTCCCACCTTAACATAAACTCCATGTTTTTTTCTCTGGTGCATTTTTAGTAAAAACAAGTGTGTTTTAACAAAAAATGTTTTTTATTCATGAAGTTACTGGCAGTAGGTAGAATAGCCAGAAATATAACTCAAGTAAGAGTAGAGATACTTCAGTAATAATATGACTCAAGTAAAAGTAGAAAGTACAGTGCAGTAAAACTACTCCTAAAAGTACATTTTGTTCAAAAAGTTACTCAAGTAAACATAACTGAGTAAATGTAACTAATCACTACCCACCTCTGCTGATTGCTCTCTGATAAAATCTCTTCAAGACCAAAGAAAAGCTATGGATATTGTCAGTATGTTAGGGTTACTTCTGGGCCAGGGTTTGGTGTTTTGTGTCTGCTCTGTCTTCAGCAACCCCCAGTCTGTTACAGCAGATGGCTATTTGTACTGAGCTTGGTTCTGCTGGAGGTTTCTTCCTATTAAAGGAGTCATCCCTTTATATTGTCAAAATAAACAAGCTTGCTCGGGCGGCGGGTTACTGCAGAGTGAGTAACTTCACATTATAGGTTGGGTTTGCTTAAATTGAGTATTTTTTAACAGTTCATAAAACATCACATTTGTTTGTCTTATTTGATTGAATACATATTCTTTTAGATATGAATTGGACCTATTTGGCTTGACATTACATGTTTTTTTTTTTCTAAATTTGTGCCTTATAAATGATTGAAATTAGACTGATGTCTACAATGTTGATTGTGGAAAGAATGAGTGGCTCTCTCGATTTCTCAAATATTGCACTTGCTTGACTCTGTCTAATGTTGGGATGGAACTCTGCTAATCAGATATGTAAATGATCATGTCTGACACTTGAATCATGTGAAAGGAATAAGAGTTTGCTAGTTGCTAAAAAGCAAAAGATTTGGAGTGCAGTTGGAAACCGTTTCTTTTTTTTATATATATAAATACACCAGAAAAAGGAGATTCAATGAAAGAGTTTAAGGATGATGGTCTCACCCCTGTCCCACATTTTACCAAGACCAAATTCAATATCTGGTCCTTAGCCATCTGTCTCAGCCCCTGGGGCTCATTTCATTCAATTGTGTATTGTACAAACCTCTCAGAGACACTCTGCTAAAACGTTTCTACCATTTTTGCCTTTTTTCAGCGTACGCTCACTTTAACAAATAGCCTAATATTATGAGGGTTCTTTAGTCTAATTTAATCTTGAGCGAGGGAAATAAAAACAAGCCGTCTCAATATGAATAAAAGGAGATTCATGACATATATTTTTGATACTAATGAGTGACACACCCCAGTGTTGGTAAACAGCTTTTTATTGCCTAGTCTATCTGAGCAGTCAGATAAATGTCAGTGCAGCGGAGAGATGAGGAGAAAGAGGCTGCTGTTTTCCAGTTAGGATCACAGAGATGTGGGACTCTGTGCTTAGCAGCATGTTGGGCTGTCAATAAGTGATGCCCCCATTGGCTGGCACTTAGCCATTCTGGAGTCATTTAATACTGAGGTTACTGACCCTGTGACTGGATAATGTCTGCTAACATAATGTGCTTAAATTACAAACCGGGATGTTGGTGGATCTTCTTGTTTTCCTTCCACATCTTTTCTAAAGACTATTGACCAAGACCTGGAAACACATATAACATTATCACCAGCTTTTGTGGCTTATGAGCTACATTATTGATTAATGAAAGGTGGTCCTTCTGGATCTCTCTCTCTCTCTCTCTCTCTCTCTCTCTCTTTCTCTCTCTCTCTCTCTCTTTCTCTCCCACTGACTTGTAGTTTTTTGTGCTGTCGAATAAGTATTATATTCATTTAATTTGATTCAATTTTTTATTGCACAAATTCCTATTTTTTTTTAACCCGGCCCCTTTATATGATTCGCTGGGTGACAAAAACCAAAGCTTCTGCCTCAATAGATTGTAAAAAAGATTTGAGCTTTTGCCTACTCCTTCTGTGCATCATAGAAAATATCTTGCCGGCTATTTGCTGACACAAACAGCAATCACTTTGGAGTAGGTTAGTGGCGGCTGAGATGTTTGTGATGGTGAACTGACTCAGAAATAAAGCCACTAACCTTCTCAGATACAGACAGAGTTCAAGGTTCTGATCAGTGATTCTTTTATGACGAGAGAAGCGATGATGTCACCACATGCAGCAGAATGAGAAAGTAGAAAGCTGGCTTCTGCAGGCTGACTCGAACAGATCCACAAGGGATGAGGAGATGCAGTAGATAAAGACAGGAAAACAGGTATAGGCAATTTGCTAGATTGCATTGCCACAAAAAGCGTCTCACAGGAGCCTCAGCTAATCTTGACTGCTATGGTACAGGTGGAGAGTAAGGGAGCATGCAGACAGCTGCACCAGAATCATAACACAAAAGGCAGTGAACTACACAACAGTTCCAGAAAGGGGAATTTTCTGCAGTGATGTTTCTGGAATCATAGTGGAGGGAACATTTTTTAATTATATATGAAGCATGATCTTGCACGTCTTCTGAAATCCATTGTGTTGGCCTTGTTAAATAGAGGAATCCAGCAGGCAATAGCACTTCTCTGAGAACTTAGTTTTTTGGATGATTTGGAAGGACAGAGCCTGGCACTGACAGATGGAACACCACAGAGTTTGGTGATGCCTATCTGCTGAACTGAATTTAAGAGCTGAGTTTCATGCTTTGTCAGACATTTGTTGGTTATTAGGCTGGCTGGCTGGCTGCTTAACGCTTTGTCTCTTCAGCCTGTCACCACGACATGTCTCACTTCTGCATAAGAGGAATCCCTCATAACTAGAAGTAATGGGCTTAACCTGTTACAGTTTCTTTAATGGTCTTCACCCTGGATAGAAGAATCACCCATAAAACAGATCCTTTGCAGCTACTCAGGTTGGGTTCAAGGGCAACAGTGGCGCAGGAGTTAGTCCTGCAATTGGCCGGTTGCCGGTTCGATCCCCTGCTCTGACTGACTCAGTCATTGTGTCCTTGGGCAAGACACTTCACCTGAATTGCCTTCTGGCAGTGGTCAGAGGGCCCGATGCTGCCGATGCATGGCAGCCTCGTCTCTGCCATTCTGCCCCAGGGCAACTGTGGCTACTAACATAGCTCACCACTGGTGGGTGTGAATTTGTATGCGAATGGGTGAATGACTGATTGTAGTGTAAAGCATTTTGGGGTTGTCAGACTTGATAAAGCACTATACAAGTACAAGCCATTTACCATAATCATTTCTGATAACCACTACAAAACACATGCTATTTTTACATTTTCCCTCCCATAGTCTTGGTTAACCCAACACAACCCACACCTAAAATGGTCTGGAGCCCGTATAGAACCATAGTCCCCTAACTGTCTCCCCACATGCCTTTGTTTGGCCGTTCCCTCTCAGGATCCCTCAGGCTGGTACCAATTTATTAGATTTATCTAAAATTCCACCTGAATATCACAACCTTTTCCAGGTTTTCAACAAACAAAAGGCCTCATCTTTTCCACCTCGCTGACTATACGACTGCGCCATAGATCTCCTTACCTTCCAGTTGGCTATATAGTTTGCCAGGTCCCAAAAGGGAGTCGATGGAGAAGTACCTAAATTAATCTTGTGCTGCAGGGCTTATAGGACATTCATCATCTCCACTAGGACCCAGCTTCTTCTTTGTATCCAAGAACGCTGGTTCTCTCTGACCATGTATTGATTACTGAGGTCTCAACCAAATCACAGTTAAAGATACATATTCTATTCCTCTGCTTTCATCCGCTTTTGAATCTGTCCAAGGAGTGACAATTTTCGCCAAGCTTGATCTATGAAATGCCTATTACCTGGTTCATATCCGTAAAGGAGACAAGACCCCCTCAGCCACTTCGAATAACTAGTGATGCCATTTGGGCTAACCAATGCATCAGTGGCCTAGTGAACGATGTCCTAAGTGACGTCCTCAACATCTTTGTTTTTGTCTGCCCAGATGATATCCTGATCTTCTCCAAGACCCTTGCTGATCATCGAAACATTTCTGTCTTGTTCTGCAACTTCTGTTTGAGAACCGACTCTATGTTAAAGCTGAAATGTACAAGTTCCACCAATCCTTCACCACTTTACAGGGCTTGGTGCTGGAAGGTGGATGGGTTTGTGCCGATCAAGACAAGATCAAGGCTGTACTGGACTTGCCCATTCCGGATTCTCTGAAACAAATCCAAAGGTTCCTTAGATTTGTGCATTTTTACAGATGCTTAATCAGGAATTACAACCAGATTACACCACCAATTACTGCCCTGACCTATTCCAAGAAACCATTTGCTTCGACCACCAAGGTGGACCAAGCCTATGAGAATTTGAACAGAAGCTTCTCCCAAGTCCCTTTCCTGGTCCAGGCCAATCCACGTAAGCAATTTATTATAGAGGTTGACGCATCTGAAATAGGGGTAGGAGGCGTATTATCCAAACAAGGCCAGGATGAAAAGCTCCAACCATGCACTTTCTTTTAAAAAGAGACTGACTCGAACAAAGCGCAATTACGATGTGAGCAACAGAGAACTGCTGGCCATTAAACTAGCCCTAGAAGAATGGAGACATTGGCTCGAGGGGGCTAGATTCCCAGGCCTAATTTGGACTGATCATAAGAACCTGGCTATCTGTAGTCAGCTAAATGCCTGAACTCCCGTCAGTCCCAATGGTCTTTATTCTTCTCCCAGTTTAACCTGTCCATCCCCTACAGACCAGGATCCAAGAACCTTAAGACTGACACTCTCTCCTGGCAGTTTGCTCCTGATGACTATGAAAAGTACCAGGCAACAATTCTTCTGCCCTCATGCATTGTGGGTGCTTTTACTTGGGACGTAGAAGACAGTATCCAACAAGCCTCGCAACAGGATCCTGATCCGGGAACTGGACCCTCAAACCACACCTACATACCTGCCTCAGTTTGACTGCATTTAATCCATTGGGCCCACATAACTAAAGTCACTTGGTTGTGTAATGATTAATGCTGGCGAACCTGATATTCAGCCGGACACAGAGTTACGTTAAAAAGGTTTATTGTGAAGATGATAAGTAATGGCAGGTGAGGCAAGCAAGCAGAACCAGACTAGGCAGATGATTAATGGCTGAAGGTGCAGGCAGGCAGGGATGAGCAGGAGACCAGAGGATGCAGGTAGTGACACAATAGAACAGGCGATGTGGACCAGGGAACCATCAGAACGGCAGAGGAAGTGGCTGGGACTCACGGGGAAACAGGCAGAACTGCAGCATGCAGACACAGGCAACCTTTATCTGAAGAGTCCATCCTGATGGACACAGGATCTGGTAGAGGCAGAGTACATCACAGTGGACGAGACAAGAGGAGAAGAGACGTTCTGGCAGGGATGAGATGGCTAAAGCAGGTATAAGTAGACAGGTGCACAGGTGAGCCGAGCTGCTAATTACTGGCAGCAGGTGGAGTTGATGTGAGGGGATTGACTGTTGACTGAAATGATAGATAGTGGCTGGTGGCTGAGAGGGGACAGGCTGATGGGAAAAGTCAAGAAAAGTCCAAAGTGAAACAAAAACCTAAATTATGACAGGCTGTTTCCATATAGTGGCTTTTCTTTCCATTAATGAAATCATTATTTGAAAACTGGAGTTTGTATCTATTGAGGCTTTAGATTCATTGTTTGAAATGGACACTAACATTTGAGTGTGACCAAAGCCTTTAACAAAAACAGCTGACAGCTATGAGGTGTGTAAATACTGATTTATCACCCTGTATACAGTATTCTGTCCACTGTCTAGAGATCAACAACTTCAGCATGTTCTATGATGATAATCTCTGCAAGTACGATGAACTCAACTCATAATTCAGTTTAAAATAGTCCACCTGAAGACCAAAGTAACTCTGGCATGCTTCACTTCAGAACACTTTCAAGGCTGTGGCAAAAGATCACAATTATCTCCAGTATATTTTACTGTATTTAAAGCTTGCAGTAAGTGTTTTCTTGACCTTAACTGTTGTTGTCCAATTTGTTTATGTTTGGGTCACAGAAGCAAATTCCCATTCACAGATTTGAATGAAAAGATGAAAAGTAAGAGAAAAAAATACTTATTTTGAAGTAAAATAAATCAGTCAAATCAAATCAAAATATATGGTAATAATAATAATAATATTTCTGCCTACTAAATGCAGTGTAATGCATTTGTTGGACTTTAACAATAAGATGCAAACTTGTCAGATTCAGAAGCAACTGGAGTGCCAAATTACCTAAATTAAAAGAAGAAAATAAAAGCTGGTGAGATCCTACGTAAAGGGCAGTGAATCACATTGTTAGGCATTTGCAGAGGTGATCAACATTATCACATAATTAAAATAATCCAATTCAAAACCAAGCAAGCAGTTAAAAGGTACAAAATGTCCTTCACCTGTTATTATTTTTGATGTTCTGCTCAAAACATGAAAGGTAAAATGTGTTCTAGAAGTTATTGTCCTTCATTGGTTAACAAATCTTGTGTCACTCTGCATTTAATCCATCAACAATTTTTGTATGGTTTACAAAATACAACCTGAGTTAAATGTAGTGTTAAAACTGACAACATTAAAAACCTCTTTAACCCCAGCTTGGCCCCAGCCCCTAGTACTGGATGGTGAATGAAACTTTTCGGCAATTACAACCTACTTCAGTATTCAATAACAACTTTGTTTTTCAAACAAGTTGCTTTCTCTGTGGATTCCACACGTCCATTTTTAGATTTTTAGAATGTGTAGTCGCTGAAGTAAACAGAATTAAATTTGTTTATAGTCTTTTGAGCACAAATTAAAAAAACACCCTGAGCCCCAGCCTCTGTGCTCTGTTACTGGTTCATCTCGATGACAATACCAGGTTGGTGCTTAAGAGGTTTTTAATGTCTAAATATCAGATTTTCCGGGGCTGAGAAATAGCCGCTGAAAACCATGTTTGCTTTGTGTTTTGACCAGCAGGTGTCACTAGAACACAACACAACACACCATGGATTACAGCATCAGAAAAAAAGCTTTGTTTCAAGATCCCCTTCATGCTACTTTCTAACTCAAAAAGAACAAACAAGATTGCATTTGTCCATTATTTTTATTTTAAAATTATACATAACAAGTGCACCTTTACTTTTGATATGATTGAACTTGCAAAAAAAAAAAAAAGATTGTAGATCCTTTTTTGTCCTATCTAGCAAATGACACAGGAACAAAACATGAAAAATGAGGAGGTATACATTCCTTTGATTTCCCAGGAACTCCCTCGGAAGTGGCAGATCAAGACCACGCCTATGAATTTATTTAGTTGGTTGGGTTCCTATAACACCTCAATTATCCAAACCACTTAGAAGCACAAATGCAGATTTCCATAGAGAAAGCTGCATGTCTCTTTTTAACCTTGTTTCCAAAGCGGGTGTGTGTGTGTGTGTGTGTGTGTGTGTGTGTGTGTGTGTGTGTGTGTGTGTGTGTGTGTGTGTGTGTGTGTGTGTGTGTGTGTGTGTGTGTGTGTGTTCAGCTAAGGAAGGCTCCAGAATAATCAACTGAGAATTTGGTGTCCCATCCAGTGCTACAGAATGTGTAATCAAACCTAATATGGTTCAACAGAATTGTTTTATATAAGAATATTATCCACCTGTCCAGGTGTACCCCGCCTCTCACCCATTGAATGCTGGAGAAAAGCACCAGCACCCCTCACGACCCCAACAGGGATAAGTATGACAGAAAATGGATGGATGGAAGATTATTATTGGTAATGTTTGTGGTGTAAAGTCACACAAGGTTCCCATATAGGTTCAGTTTATTCATCTATAAGGAAAAATTTGACTTCCTGGAAAGGAAACTTGTGTTTTTGCTTCCATTTTTATTACCGACAATTCAAATGTTTCTGGTTGGGTGTGTGTAACTCTCTGTAGTAGTTGAGGCAGATGTGTGAGTTTTTGTGACGCTGTGTGAACAGGTCTAAGGCCTTGGCAGTCTGATAGCCAGACAAGCTTGTCAGCATTCCAGAGCGCTGTGTTTTGACTGCATGGAATGTAGAGCTGGTGTTGCTGGGTTTGAATTCCAAACTTAAAACTTTGCTGGTGTTGTAACAGCAGCTATTTTTATTCTTGACGTGTTCTCACCCTTTTTCTTTTCACTGTCCTGACATTCAAACATACAAATGATATAAATAGTATTTACATTTCTGGAGAGCATCTTTAGGTAAGTCCTTACATAGAAAAGCAACATTTACTGTTAAAGTTCGTCCAGCTTAAAATCACATGAAATAAGGATGTGTTTTGGCCACACCACAACATCCTTGTTGACAAGTCTCCTTTGTTATGTTGGAGCAGGTGAACCAAAAACTGAGTTTGTTTTAACTTTCCTTTTCAGTGGGGAGGTGATGGGAATGCCATGCTGCTGGATATAATCTGAAAAACAAAAAACAAGCGAATATGGTACACGATTACATGGGAAACGAGAAGGAAAAAACTCTTGATATACCTCTATATTTGCAATATATATGATTCAAAAGCTTTTTTTATGTAATGCTCTGTAGATTGGTGAAGATAACTGCATATTTCCACCATTCACTCCCTTAACAAACACAACTTGTATAAAAAAAGTGATTACTGTTGTGGGTCCTCTTGTACAAAGAGCTGTGAGAATTTCCATCTGAAACATGGCAGATGCTTAAACCAAGAGAACTGTTTCCAAACAAATCCAGACATATGAAATAGTGGGAATGCACGAGTCCAAGCATAGTTTGAGTTGTGCTTCTCCGTCAGCATCCTCTTTTCACACACTTCCATTTAAGTATGAAAAGAGATTGAAATAAGACCTGTTTGTCATATTCTTCTCTGAAAAAAATTAAATTAAATTAAAATCATGTTTGCTTGCTGGAAGAAGAGATATTCCTAATGCAGAACCACTCACAAACCTGGTAGACAAAAAAAATAAAAATAACATGCTTTAATCTAATCCTGCTTTATTCAGCAATTACAAACTCCATTAAAAATAATCTAGGTTTAATCTTAGATAATTAGTGGACACCACATTAGCTATTTTTAACAAAAGGGAATTTACACTAATGAATTTAGAAAAATAGAAGATTCAACTTAACAGCATTCCCCTAATTTATTCTCTACAAGGAGAATTTCTAACTCCCGTCTCCGTGCCATTTGCAACATTCTATATTAATAATAGTAATATGGCTTTGGCATATCACATCATCAACAGCTTCACAGCCTGCCCTTAAAGTGTCTTTTTAAAAAAGGAGACATGAAGTGTGAGTTTGAATGTCAGGGGAGAGACTCAACATGAAGTAGTTTGTATGATACACTCTGATAAACAATGAGTTTTGTCAGTGGAGCTTCAGACCAGGAGCAACTTTGAAGTAACCATTTTTTTAAGTGAACTAAATAAGGCTCCATTCTGCTGGGAGATCTCCTCTTAAGATTTTGCAACACTCACCTTTTATTTTATTCATATTCTCGTGGCCTTGATTGGTTGAGAAGTGGTGCTGTCATGGTCATGATCTGTAATCTGGAAGTTTTGTGTGCTCAGAGCAGATTAGGCAATAATTACAATATTTGAACAAGTCGAATGATGAGAAGATACTAATGATCCTCGCCCTCTATGCAGGGCCCCTTCTTCAAAAAGTAGAAACAGGTAAAACTCAAGAGAAGGTCAACCAGATTAATGCAAAGTTGAGTCAGAGATAAAAATCAGGCCTTCAGCAACACCACACCCACTCAGATACTTAACCTGCCAATAGCTGGGACATACCACACATTGACATGGATCTGATGGCACACCCTCACAGAAAGAGACAAGTGACCTGTAAAGCTATATTCCTCTTCAATATTTTACTCTTCTGGAGACTTTTTAGTGGACCTTCTGTTTGTTTCAGGAACATTAGAGACAATTGGAGAGGAAACACAAATGAGGCAGAGTGATTGGCACAGAAACCCACATTATGTTAATGTGTGTACTACAATGGTTTTGAGCAGGATTTCCTCTTTCACTTACTGGGGACCGATACAAGTGCTGCACTAGCCCCACCCACTGCTCCACCATCCATAGGATAATACTGGCCTGTCCTGTTTCAGCTATGTGGCCAGTTTAAAAACCATTTGGAAGTTCTTATTCTAATTAGATTTGGTTCCCTCTCTGTTTTATTGCTGTTGTAGAGCAGGAGTTCCCAGGGTGGGGGGTGGGGGGCATGACACATCTCTTGGAGGCCGCAACGTGATTTGATGTTTCTGTGCTAAAATTATTTAGTATCTCTTTATTTATGAAACCGCTACCAAACTATAACCTTACAAGATGCTCAACATTCTTCATTAAAAGGGAATGGGTGGAGGCCACACGTTTTTGTAAGAATTCATTTCATTACTATGACAATTGTCATAGTAATGGTTCTGTTTAGTTTAACTTTACACATATGAGGACTTTTTCTGTTCATTTGTTCACCATTTAAGCCACCAGCAGTTATCCTACCAGCTCAGTCAGCCTCCAGCCGCCACCCCACTCTAGATCATCTCTTCTTCTCCTTCTTCTTCTTCTTCTTCTGGGGTTTAATGGCGGTTGGCAACAAACTTTTAGCAGCATTACTGCCACTTACTGGTATGGAGTGTGGTTCTTGATGGATTATCTATCTATCTATCTATCTATCTATCTATCTATCTATCTATCTATCTATCTATCTATCTATCTATCTATCTATCTATCTATCTATCTATCTATCTATCTATCTATCTATCTATCTATCCATCCATCCATCCATCCATCCATCCATCCATCCATCCATCCATCCATCCATCCATCCATCCATCCATCCATATATATATATACCTTCTATAATCAAATTCTATGATATAATTTAGTTTTCTTTAAATATTGAATAACTATTTGTACATGTTTACTCCCCAAATTCTTCCTAAAAATATGTAATAAATTTATCTTTTCCTTAATACATTGAAACTCTTTCCTCATATATCTTCTCTCTCTTTCATATTTATTAAATTCTAATATAACATGTTCTATTGTTTCATACTTTCCACAATAATCACATTTGCCAGTAACATGCTTTTGAATTTTAAAAAGTGTATAATTAAGTCCTGTATGCCCAAATCTTAACCTTGTTATAACCCTCTCCTCCTTTCTATTTTGTCTTCCATTTCTTCTTTCTCTTTTTTTTTCCAAGATGGCGCTGCGCAGGCAGCAGCCAGTCACATCGGCGGTATCCCTTCTTTTCCTACTTTCTCCTTTTTATTGTGTTTTCTGGATTGCATGTATATTTTTGAATACCGCATCGGGTATTCTGAGCCTAGATGCCCTGAAGAAACCAACTTTTGGGACTCTATTGATTATATTTTTGTTACTTTCGGCACATTTCGATGCCGCGAGTGGAGATCCCTTTGTCCGCGACTCCGAGCGTCCCTTGATCTACACGAGGAACCAGCTTCTCGGACTACGTGACTCCCCGCGCTGCGGCCCCGTTCATCACCACGCTGAGAAACTATACATCCCCGCAGAAATACGGAGGAGGCGGAGAGGATGTCGGGGCGGGAGGACGAAGCGGAGGAAAGGTTATTTACCATCGGTTGTCACGGGAAACGTTAGATCTTTACGGAACAAGACCGAGGAACTCACAGCACTAACCCGTTTCCAGAGTAAGTACAGAGACGCTAGCATTATGTGCTTCACGGAGACGTGGTTAGATGGATCTGTCCCGGACTCAGTGATCTCCCTGGACGGCTTTAAACTTATCCGCGCGGACAGAACTTTTGCGGGGAGCGGAAAAAAGAGAGGGGGAGGGCTGGCGGTGTTTGTGAATGAGAGGTGGTGTAACGCGGCGCATGTTCACGTGAAGCAGCAGATATGCTGCTCGGATGTTGAACTTCTCGCAGTGAGCTTAAGACCATATTACTTGCCGAGAGAGTTCGGCCATGTGATCATGCTCTGTGTTTACATCCCTCCCTCCGCGGACGCCGCCGCCGCGTGTGAGCGGATCCACGCCGCTGTAAACAATCTGCAAACACAGCACCCCCGCGCTCTCCTGCTGGTCACAGGGGATTTCAACTATGCCTCCCTCCGTTCCACCCTCCCCACGCTCACCCAGTACGTCACGTGTAAAACAAGGGACAATAAAACGCTGGACCTTTTTTATGCCAACGTTAAGGACGCTTACACCTCCGCCCCCCTCCCCCCTCTGGGACGCTCAGACCACAACCTCGTCTACCTGCTCCCCCATTACATTCCACTGGTGAGGAGACAAAAGGCACAGAAGAAGTCAGTGAAAGTTTGGTCAGACGAAGCCAGTGAGAAGCTGAAGGACTGTTTCAGAACCACTGACTGGAGAATGTTCCAAAGCTCTCATGGAGAGGACATCAACAGCCTGACTGAATGCATCACTGACTACATGAACTTCTGTGTGGAGAGCATCGTGCCTACACGACGGCTACGATGCTTTCCAAACAACCCCCGCTGGGTGACCCCTGAGCTGAAAGTCCTCCTGAACCAGAAGAAGAGGGCTTTCTACTCAGGGGACAGAGAGGAGCAGCGTAGAGTCCAGCGGGAGCTCCAGTGGAAGATCAGGGCAGCAAAGAAGGATTATGGGAAGAAGATGGAGGAGCAGCTGGCACAGAACAACGTCAGGGATGTGTGGAGAGGTCTGAAGAACATCTCCGGCTTCGGGCAGAGGACCAGCAGGGCTACAGATGGAGACACCAAGACTGCAGATGAGTTGAACTCATTCTTCACTCGGTTCGACTCCCCACACACTGGCCCCCTCCTTGCCCTCAACTCTCCACATGTCTCCAACCACCAGCGCTCCAGAGACCTACCATCCCCCCCACCGCCACTCCGATCAACGACTGACCCATCCACACCTTCAGCCCAACCTTCCTCCCCCCTCACAGTCACACCAATGCAGGTGAGAGGACAGCTGACGAGGCTGAAACAAAGGAAAGCCTCAGGACCGGACGGCACCCCCCCCCAGGCTGCTGAGGACCTGTGCAGATGAGCTCTGTGAGGTCCTCAGCTACATCTACAACCTGAGCCTCAGCCTGGGGGTGGTGCCCACCCTGTGGAAGACCTCCTGTGTGGTACCGGTTCCCAAAACGCCGCACGCCAGGGAACCGGCCGACTTCAGACCAGTCTCCCTGACCTCCCACCTGATGAAGACCATGGAGCGCGTCGTCCTTGCTCACCTGCGCACTGTGGTGAGCCCCACCCTGGACCGGCTGCAGTTCGCCTACCAGCCCAACATCGGAGTAGAGGACGCCATCATCTACCTGCTGCAGCGGGCGCTAACCCACCTGGAGACCACCGGGAGCGCTGTGAGAGTCATGTTCTTTGACTTCTCCAGCGCTTTCAACACCATCAGACCGGTGCTGCTGAGGGGGAAGCTGGAGGACGCTGGGGTGGACAAACATCTGGCTGACTGGACCATGGACTACCTCACTGACCGCCCTCAGTACGTGTGGCTGCACGGCTGTCAGTCAGAGGTGGCACTCTGCAGCACCGGGGCCCCCCAGGGCACCGTTCTATCTCCGTTTCTCTTCACCCTCTACACCTCGGACTTCACCTACAACACAGACAGCTGCCACCTTCAGAAGTTCTCTGACGACTCGGCCATTGTGGGCTGTGTGTCTGAGGGGAACGAGCTGGAGTACCGGTCGGTCATCATGGACTTTGTGGACTGGTGTGAGAAGAACCATCTGTGCTTAAACACCAGTAAGACCAAGGAGATGGTGATGGACTTCAGGAGAAGACCCCCACCTCACTCACCTGTGAACATCTAGGGGCAGGACATAGAAACTGTGGAGAGTTTCAAATACCTGGGTGTTCACGTCAACAATAAGATGGACTGGACACATAACACCGACGCCCTGTATAAGAAGGGCCAGAGCCGGCTCCACCTCCTGAGGAGGCTGAGGTCCTTTGGAGTGAGCAGGCCTCTGCTTAAGACTTTTTATGACTCTGTGGTGGCCTCAGCCCTCCTCTACGCTGTCGTCTGCTGGGCTCCAGGCAGCACAGAGCGGGACAGAAAGAGACTGAATAAGCTGGTGAGGAAGGCCACTTCTGTCCTGGGCTGCTCTCTGGACTCTGTGGAGGAAGTGGCTGAGAGGAGGGTGTTGTCCAAGCTCACATCCATCATGGACAACACCTTCCACCCCCTGCACCAGACTGTAGAGGAGCTGAGCAGCTCCTTTAGTGACAGACTTAGACATCCTGTCTGTAAAAAGGAGCGTTACCGCAGGTCATTTATTCCTGCTGCTATAAGACTTTACAATGCTGCACTGTAACTGCAACTGTGACCATAACTGTAACAATTAATGTGCAATAACCAAGGTGCAATAATCTATTTAATACACTGTCCTACAACCCGTGCAATAATCCTGATGTAGTGACTTCTGCTGCTATCACCACCTGAACATAAGTCAGCCCACATGTATGTATGTATGTATGTATGCACAAATGTATACAATGTATATGCACATACATACGCGTAGTGCGTATGTAAGTAGGCGCATAGATATATGTATATATTTAAGTATATAGATATGTTAACCTGTTCCCACTAGTCACTCAGCTCACCTGTTCACCAGCCTACTTATACCTGCCTCTGCCTGCCCTTCTCTGCCAGAACGTCTCACTCTCTTCATGGCTTTCCCCATGTGATGTGCCTTGGCTTCACTAGCTCCTGTGTGCTCTGCCAGCTGGACTCTCCTGCTAAGATTACCTGTATCTGCGTGCTGCAGTTCAGCCTTTTTCCTGCTCTACTGGATCCTGTGGCCCTGCCAGCTGAACTCTCCTAGCTGAGGTTGCCAGAGTCTCCATGCTGCAGTGCTACCTCTTCCTCTGTGAGTCTCAGCTGCTTGGTTACCCATTCTGGTGGTTCTCCGGTCCACACGGCCTGTTGGTTCTGTCACCGCCTACATCTTCTGGTTCTCTGCTCATCCTGGTAAACAAGCACTTTCAACCAGGATTCTTCTGCCAACATTGACTGTTTGCCAGCTTCATTTTCCATTATTCACCTCTTCAATGAACCCTTTAAACATAACTCTGTGTCTGGTTGAAAATCGGGTTCAACTCCATTAAAGTGTGACATTCTTACAAAAATACTACTATATTCTCTTTTTTACCTTATTCTTGTAATTTACTCCCCCCCATACACGCACACTCACAAACACACATATGTTCAAACACCAACACGTAGATGATGGTTAAGGGCAGTGTGCGATTTGCAACAAAAAAAAAAACAGGGGGGGTGGGGGGGGGGGGGGATCATTTCAAGTGTTTTATAAATGATCATAACAACAAGGTTATGTGCCCTGCATGCTGTCTGGCTGGAGACAGCATGTAACCTGTCCTGGGAGGGAGGGTGGAGAAATCGGCTGCTGCTGCTTCTTGTCTTGTGACGCTGCCTGCAAATCTTCATCATCCACCAAAGTTGGTCCTGTAACATTACCATGGCTGTTCGTCCCGTCATCTACTCTTGACCTATTCTGTTGAGTTTTCGGGCCGAAATATGACAAAATACTTTGGGAGTGGGTATTAGTTTACTTTAACCGCTTCGAGCAGAAAACGTATTAATACTCTTTAAAAACAGACAACAAAAAATTAAATTAACAAATGTGAAGGACACAAGACATGTATTTATATTAGGGCTTTATATTATATTTAAACGATTAATTTTTTTTAATTTGAATCGATTAATCACATAATGTCGATAGTTAACTCGAGATTAATTGCAAATTAATTGCATGTTTTATCCTTTTATTTCTGAAAGTGTAATAGCCTGTTTGGGCATTTTAATATGCAATTTTGCAATAAATCACACTAATAAAATACATGCTTGTACAAAAAAATAATAATATTTTGTTATTTTTCAAGCACTTTTGAGAATTGGAATGAAAACATCCTAGTGCCAAATGTTAAATTCTGGACTATAATGGCTAAATGACTAATCATGACGCCCTGATGTTTACACAATGTGTAAATAAATTTGTAAATAAATACCATGCCGATATATATTTTTTTGCCTCTTAAACAACGATAGACATGGTATTAGGCATATACATATAAATTAATAAAAATTGTATATTTCAATAAAGTCATAAGTTTTATTGTTAATTTTTTAATTCTCTCTCACACATCTAATTCTGAGCTTTCACACCAACAATAACTTCTTTGAATATTTTTGCTTGCTGTTTCTATCCATATTCATAGAATTTAAGCCTGGAAAAAGGTTTTAAATCTCCAGGTCATTCCAGTCTTACACTTTGCTTGTAACTGGGCAGGAGCTTAATACCCTGAATGAGACTGTTTAGCAACTGTTTAGTAACTCCAGGTCCTTCGTTTGGCAACGTGATTCAGACTTAGTTTGTCAAATACAGAGAAAACAAATGAATAAGCATTAAAGTACGGTTTATGGGTTGGGTTTCTGCAATTTTATCAACGTGTAACCAATGTCTGATAAAATGGTGATCTGCACCATGTAATCTACTTTCAGCAGTTATCACCAGTTATTGCACCGTAAACTGCAGAAAATACGAGCAGAGTTGCTCTGTCTGCCTTTACTACCGTCGGCTCCTATGGCGGAGGGATATTTCAGCTGGATACAAAGTGTCTAGTGCAGGCAGGTCTCATAATAACCGCTGTTTCGTCACTTATTTTAGAGCCCAAATAAGCGATTTCACTTTCAGAAACGTCCCAAAAAAACACAGCCCATGGATCAGACTACAATTAATGATTATTATTTAAAAAAAACAACAACAAAAAAAACACTGGGAATTTTCATCCATTGCTCATTGGCAAAGCTGGCCAGAGCGACCAGTGAACTAAACCAATGAATGGGCCCCCAAAGCATCAGGGGCCTGCCATAGATACTTGAAATAAATTTTTTTGAAAAATTCACATTTGTCAATTGAGAATACTTTTTTGTTTTGATGGTTTCAACAAAGAATGTTTTGACATTCACATCAAATTGTTTAAATTTAAGATTTAGAGGAAGTTTATTGTGTAAAAATACAAAGAATATTCTTTATTGTTTGACGCTTGTGTTAACATATTTACAACCTGATGGTACAAGTTTGTTTTCTTTGTGCTTGAGCTCAGTTTATTCATAAATGCATCTCAGCAAATAATAACCAATTATCCGTAGTTGCTTTTTAACTAAGCCAATTAAATGTGACCCCCTTTCCCAGATTCCTCAAAATGGGTTTTGATATTCTATCAGTGGTGTCGATGTCCAATACTACCTTGAGCCAACATGATCATTGGTAAAGCTAGGAACAATAGTTTTAATGAGGAATCAGGAGGCATGGGCTGGCAGCAGTGACTGAAAATAAGCATTCTGCTTCTGTAGGGCATAAGAACGTATCTTATCAACAATAGATCAAATTTCATTCCTGTAGTGCTTTTTAATTATTTAATGCAATATATAGTAAACAAGGCCACCAGTGAGTCCATAAGCAGCTTTGAATTTGGGGGTTTCTTAAACAGCTAACAAAAACTAAGAATCTGCATTTCCACCTTTTTGGACACATTTACTGTTTAAAAGTTTTAAACAACAATTACATTTTTAATGCAATAGAACAACAAACACAGGAAATAGGTTTACAGCATTAGCAACAAGAAAAATTCCACATATACATTCCCATATTTTACAAATACTTCTTACTTATTAAGAGCCAACATGTATTGTGCAAAATTATATGAATACAGAACTTGTCACAAAGTACATAATTTGTTAATAACACAACTATTATAGCCAGTTACTTGATGGGGGGGGGGGGGCACCAAAGAATGACGTCTGTTTCTAAGGGTCGCAAATCTGTCGATCACTTTGTTGTGACTCAGATGCTGAAGCGCATCTTTTCAATTGACACGACTACAAGACTGTGATTTCTTTTCAGAATCATTGCTTGTTGCAGCCAGGAGTGCAGCTGATGCAATTCAATTTTATTTATGTAGCGCCAATTCACAACACATTATCTCAAGGCACTTTACACTTTACTTTGGTGGTGTAATTACTGAGCCTTGTTTGAAGATGTGTAGTTGCTAGTTGTATAGTTACGCGGCTCCGTTTTTGTATAAACCTTTCACCTTTTAAATAAATACTTACCTGGCTAAGAGCGATACCATAATCAAGTGGGTAGTTCAGGTGGTACCTTTCCAGAGCTGCACACCTGTAAGATGACTTCATCTAATGCTATGACTGGTTCCAGGAAGAACGCTGTCCGTTTTGAGCTTCAAGGAGACTTTGCAAATGGACAGACTTCAGTTAAGCAGAACCATTGTTCAAACTTAGCTTGGAATTTCAGCTATGCACATCGACTACATCTTTGGACTACCAGGAAGCAAAACGTTTGAGGTGATTTTTGCCACTTCTACTCCTTTTGAGACTTGTCTACAAACCTTTAATAGAATTAAAGAGACTAAACCTTACCTTCAGAATGTTAAGATGACACCATTGTCAGAGAGAGAATCAAAAGCCGTCACTGTGATTATGCACTCTGAACAAGTTAAAACAGAAGACATTTTGACTTGGCTCTCCTTTAAATGCACCGTCACACGAGGAAATGAGCTGAAAGATTAAGATGGTATTCGTACTGGAGCACTCTACCCCGGTCAACCCAAGACCTGTCGTAAGTCTGGTTCCCATGAGCACCTGGCTACTGAATGTCACAATGGACATCTAACCAAAGACTGCCCATATCCCATGAAATGCAATATTTGTGGGGAAGAACAGCATACATTTAGAACATAGCCACAATCATATGAAAATAGGTTGAGAACCACTGAACAGTAGGAAGAAGGGCAGATAACAGTGGAAAAAACACCTCAAAGTACCGCTGATAGTGCTGGAAACAATGCCAACGACCCTCAGCTGAGAACTACTATCAAGCAAGAGCAAGAACAAGAGAGGCCGGAAGGAGAAAGCATCATCTTGCTACCACTCTGCCCATCACCTGAGGCAGAAACAACAGCCACTGAGGAACCCACGACAGAAGATAGGGAGGAGGTCACAGCCCAACTGGACTGGAGTGAGCAGCCATCAGTATTCACAGACTTGGACCTTTCTGTAAAACCTGACCAAAACGGGCAACTCAGGTGGAGATTCAAATTAGTTATTTAATACAGTCAGACTATGTTTGTCTTTATCTGAGAATTAAATAGCGGTTTCCTGTGATAAGTTAGCAAGTCCTTAAAATCTACAATTAAAGACAAAACCAAGACTCCCAACATTGATAAGGATGGGCGGAATTTAACTGTGTAAGGCAGAAGAGAAAAAGGGGCATCTCATCATTTGGGAAACATTTAACAGAACCAGCTTTGCTTTGGTTCTTTAGGAGTAATCAGCTGATTAGCCCCAATGATATGTGTCAGCTGAAAAGTGTGACACACACACACACACACACACACACACACACACACACACACACACACACACACACACACACACACACACACACACACACACACACACACACTGTCTATAAAATAGTATATAATGTTTGTGTCAGCATAAAGTCTTCATGTTGAACAATATTTTAATCCATTATCACTAAGTGATGTATGTAAAAAAAACTTTGAAGCTGTTTGCGGTATCTAGGTGCACTGAATCGCTAAACTATTAAAATACATATTTTAAGTAGCTTTAATAGGGAACGACTCGTCAGAAAATAGATGGCACTGATGCGGAAGAGAAGGGGTCTGAAACTGTGGTCTCCTGGTCTGAAGACATATATTATTGCGCCCGATACCTGCAAAGACCCGCCCACCCAGACAGTCAGCTGGGGGGTGAGCAGCCGCTACAGCTCCCCCAAAGCCACGGCCCATCAGCATATACCAGCTGCAGGTGGTTAGTGTTTAGGTTCTAACTACCGTGCAGAAGGTTCAGTAACGACTCTGTTAGCATTACTTGAAAGCATGGAAAAAACAGATACCTCTCAATGTCATCAATCATTATTGATAAGTTAGTTTATTTGAATAATATATTTGAATAACATAATTCAAAATGTGAAACTAGAAAGGCCTTTTTTAATGTTAAAGATTTTTTTATTGTTCTTATGAAATATAAACACTTTCCTAAAGACTGAAGTTTTGTTTTTTATTAGCTGTATTCAATAAATATCAAAATCAACAGAAATTCTTTGATTATGTCGCTCTGGTTGTAATGAATTTATTTGAGTTTCACTTACTGAAATGTATTGAGATAAAACAACATTTTGACGACATTCTAACATAATAAATTACTGAGATGCACCTTTATTAAAAGCTTCGGATCAACTTAGGTTCCACTTTACACCAGCAATGTGCAGAAACAAGAATCCAGAGGTTTGTCAGTGATCATCAAAGAATAAAAATTACAGACCACAATTAGCAGCTGAACAGAGGATAATGTTAAACTTTTAAAGTGTGCTACAGCTAAGCAGTGAATGGATTGTGATTTGTTCTATTTGTCACTTCAGAATAAAATCAACTGATGCAGAAAAGTATTTTTTTTATAAAGTGCATTCACTCATCGGTTCCATACTACAGTTTTTCAGCTCTAACTAAAAATTGACACTCCAATAATATTTTTCTCCACATGTTGAGAAATTATTAAGAAAACTTTCAGCAGTAAAATTCGTTTAAAACTTTAAGTTCTAAACATATATTATTTAGAAGTCTCCTAGATACTTTTTACATTGGATTTTCTGCAGACCATTAAATAAATTGAGAACAGGTTTTTGATGTATGGTGAGACAAAAAAATATTTCATTTTTCTGTGTTGAATCAGGAAACATTTGTGTCTTACAAATAAGCTTGTTGAGCTCCTTTTCATGGAACTGAGAAAACCCTTGGGCCCTGGTGCCGACTGGTACTGAGATGATTAGGACTGAGAGCACAGTGCAAACATGGAGTAAGCAAACTGAACGGGGGGGGGGGGGGGGCAAACAGCTCACACACACACTGGTATGCTATGGTTTCCAAACATCAGTGGAAGCCATGTGTTACTGACTGTAACTCAGAGTAGACATCTGATGAAGATTATGCTCTTATTTCTTGAGTAACAAGAACCAAAACACAACTGATCTTTGTTTTCCTTTGGAATTCTAATCTGATTGCAGAATGGATGAAAAATGCTTGAAAAATAATGTTAGCAGTAATATTCCATCAGTTCTAACAGTAGACCACACTTATTTTTAATTCTGGTGTTTTTCTCACTTAATGTTGTATTCACAGCTGCCTGTTTTAAACAGGGCAGAATTCGTCTTCCTCGTTGGTCCGGAACCTTTGTGCAGGTGTGAACACACTGCACCAAACAACCGGACCCAATTTTTGAGCTGGTCTTGGAACGCTTCCAAACGAGCTCTCATGGTTTGCTTCTGTTTTGAATCTGAAACAGCCTGATCCAAACCATCTAAAGAAAACATACCTGTCTTTGGACTCAACAAGCCACCATAGCAGTAACATAGTGCTCCTCAAATCACACCTGATCCAACGTCTGCTGCTACTGCTGACGTGCTGTGGGACTTCCTCAGCGTGCAGGACACCTTCTCCGACATGTTCCAAATTTCCAAAGAAAATGTACCAAAACCTGCGTGGAATGAGCTGCTCCTTCCACTCACAATGATTTATCAGCTGTAATAACAACACAAATATGCAAAACAGAGGTGCTACATGCACTATTTCTAAATGGGTTTTCCTCCATTTACGGATCTGTGCTCCATCCCACCCAAGTCATTTCTGTCCGACAGGAGCAAACTGGACCTGGAGCTTTGTTTAAAAAGTACAATGCCAAAGCAAAGCGCACCAAATAAAAACAATATAAAGTCCGCCTATCTTCTGGACCAAACAAGCGCACCAAATACATTTCCTGGTCTAAATGCACCCTAAAATATCATTTAGCAGCTACTTTATTCAGTACAATATGCTGATCCCTGGTTGGATCTCCTTTGAACCACCTTACGTCTTTAATGCATGGATTCAGCAAGGTGTAGGAAACTTTCCTCATAGATTTTGGTCCACTGCACATTAATGAGCCATTCCACAGGTCCTTCCTCCCAGGTGCGGTTAGACTTTATAATTTGTTGCTCACAACAGACTCAATAAGAGTTTCCAACATGCTGATGGTTGCACAGGTTCTGATCTGATCATGAATCATTTACACTGCCTCTCACATGCTGAAATCCATTTGCACATATTTTAGCTACTCTGGGTGTTGCTGTACAATCCAGCATATTGCTTATTTTTCTCACATTGTTGTATAAATCATCATTAAACTTTCCTAAACTTAAACTTTAGTCTGAACATGCCATATTAACAATAATTGTGCAACATTTATCCAGGTTTTATTTTACTATTTATTATTTTATTTATGTTAGTCTTTCTTATAAGTGCATTCTCTGTTGCATTAGTATGAACTTTTATATTACCGGAGCTTTTTGTTTATATTACTGATCTAGTGTTCTAACCCTGTCTAGGTGTTTTTTGCCAATCACACCCAAATCTTCCTCTTGCTGGACAATAAAGGTGTTTTTTTATCTTATCTTATCATAAGATAAGATAAGATAAGACTCTTCTGCTCCATTACGTCATTAAGGTGTTCTATTACAGTGGGAAATGGTTGGGGCCAGCACCCCACTTTGCTAATACAAAAGGGTGGGGTGGATAACAAGAGATGTGTTAACATTGTCTTTTATCAACTTTTATAACTTGCTAGTTCAACAGATGGTTGGGGGAATGGCTTCTCTTTGGGTCAGAACTTGAAAGGTTTGAGAACGACTGCTCTGTTGGACTGAGATCTGGTGACTGTGGAAAGCGTTCCAGCTGTAGTTTACTTTGTCATTTCAAGAAAGCAGTTCGACATTATTATGGCTTTGTGACATTGTTCATTATCCTGCTAGAAGTAGCCATCGGAAGATGGGTGCACTGAAATGATAAAAGGAAGGGCATTGTCAGCAACAACATTCTGGCAGGTTGTGGTGTTTGAAAAATGCTTGGTTGGCACTGAGGGGCCCAATGTGTGCCAACATAATATCCTTCTTGCCATTACACCACCAGCCTGGATGCAGCCAGGGTTTTTGCTGTTTACTCAAATTCAGACCCTACCATCAGATTTTTGCAGCTGAATTGGAGACTCATCCAACCAGACGGGTCTGTTCTGGCCCAGTATTGGTGAGCCCGTGTGACTCATAGCTCAGGTTCCCTGGATGTAGCTGACACACATAATGACAGGTCTTCAGCTCGTAACCCACCTGTGATAAGGTTAATGGAGTGAAGTTTGGTATTGGACAAAGCAACCACTCAAAACACCCTTACACTAGAGCTCAGCTACAGTCATGAGACACATTTATACAGTGACACTGTTAAACAACCTGACCTTAAGTGCAACGTAGTTGGGGGAGGTAGCTGGAATCAAACCCACAACTTTCTGACTACAGAACAACTATTCTTCCCAAAGAGCCACTGAACAGTGTCCCAAGGTGTGATGTGCTGTGTGTTCAGAGATGGTATTCTGCACACCTGGGCACACCTGGGCTGTCACTATCCAACCTTGCTCCTCTGACATCAGCAAGGCATTTTTATCCACAAACTACTCCACACTACAGAGTTTCACTGCTATTTTCTCTTATTCAACCATTCTCTGTAAAGGCAAGAAAGGGCTCGACAATGTCCAAAATCACCCAAATTCCCTTTCCCCTCCTTCTTCCTATAGGGCAATAGAATACGTTTGGTAAAAAGAGTAGGTAACTTCTCCACAGGTCAGCATACCAGGCTCTGTGTATTTTGTCTGTCTTGTTGCTGGGACTAGCCCTAACAGTTTTTTCCTCTGACGTGGTGCATGTGGGACAGGGTGGAAACTCAGGTCTTTCAGGTATGTTCCTGATTCCTGTCATACCTGAAGTGAATGAGCAAACTTCACAAGATTACAATGAGAATGACAGCAGTGCAGGTGAACTCTCATTCTGGCATACAGGAAGAGTGCCAACTTCTCTCTAATATAGGGGGTCTGTGTGTGTGTGTGTGTGTGTGTGGGGGGGGGGGGGGGGGGGTTAAAATCAGAACAAGAGAGAGAGGCTAAGATTAGCCATGACCGGTGCAGTAATGCAGCCAGCTCTGCAGCTGACAGTGGTGGGTATGAGTGGGAGCGTGGGGCTGGCTCCGTGGGGCTGGCTGCTGTTCTGTTGTTCCCCTGACGCCATGCCCCGCCCCGCCCCCTCTGCTGCGTCCTTCTGTCTGGCCTTGGGTGGGGGTGGGGGTGGGGGGCAACTGGCACCTCACGTCCCGATCTACTAGACTCCACCTGTCAGGATGGCTGGCTGTTCTCTTACTATTTGCATGCGCGCGCGGGGGGTGCGCGTGAACGAGAGAATAACACTGGCGCGTGCTGACTCAGGACGACGCGCTACGCAGCAGCTAACCGCGGCTCATTTCTGCTTTGGCTTTTTTTAAACCTAGACTAACAGGAACACGGAACACCCGCCTCCCAGGTGAAAGGACTGCTGTTCGGTCTCGGCATCCACTCTCTGCTTCGCATTGCGTTTTTTCCTCTCTATTAGCAGCCACACAGGAGGAAGCACACATCCCAGCTCCAGTGGATGTTTTTTTATCCGCAGTGCCTGAGCCGAGCAGAGAACCGAGGAGCAGAATGTCAAGACAGCCCCAGCAGCCCCAGCAGCCCCAGCAGCAGCAGCAGCAGCAGCACCGGACGCCCATCAGACAGGTTGATAATACGGTGGAGGTCAAGAGCAAAGTGAGTGCCATGTTTCATCGTTCCTGTTTCACTGTTGTGTAATAAGAGGAAACACGGTGCCGTCCGTGGCTCCGTCGGCGGCAGAAGCCTGTGGAGTCGCCCAGGTGTCATCCATGTCTGCGGCTGCGCTTTGCCGGTAGGAATGCTCGGACGTTGCCGGTTCCTGGGGTAAACATGTCAAACACGGCGGAAGACAGGAGGCGCTTTCAGGCAGAGAGCGGGCAGAAAGCGGGCAGAAAGCGGGCAGAAAGCGGGCAGAGAGCGGGCAGAGAGGTGGCAGAGAGCGGGCAGAGAGCGGGCAGAAAGCGGGCAGAGAGCGGGCAGAAAGCGGGCAGAAAGCGGGCAGAGAGCGGGCAGAGCGGGGGGACTGCCGGCTGGAGCCTGACGCTTCAAAGCTGCATTGTGGCCGCTGGAAGCAGCAGTTGTTCCCTGACCGACTGTCAGGTGGCCGCGCAGCACCGGGACCTTTAAGCCAGCTGGAACACGGAGGAGGAAGCTCTAATTTCTGTTAGCCATAATTAAAAGTGTAGTAATTACACATGTAGCTTTACCGTCAAAAGACATATGTGTCTCTCACTGTTGTGTCAAGGAAGCAAACAAAACCTTTCCTGTTTTATGGTCAACATTTTGCTACATATGAGACTAATTCTATTTATTTATTGATTACAGTTGCTTTATACAGACCCAGAAGTTTACGTGCGACATGGTTACTATTGTTTTCAACAATTTGTTTGAGCCCGGATATGGATTTCATGGCATTGTAGTCTTTTTATAGCTTAATTCACAACTTTTGGGATAACTGGAAGGAGCACATTGCTTTGGTGCATCTTTCTCTGAAGCTGTTTGATTTCGGCTGGAACACCAGGGGAAGCTGGGAACCCACATCTGGACACCTTTTGGAAAGGATTGTCCTCTGGTTTAGGGTACTGTGCTGACCATTCAGTGAAAACATTCAAGCCACCCTAGCAAAGGTTGTCTCTTGTTGAAGTCCACAGTAACAACCTTACAGTGTATATTAAGTCCTTTTTTGTTTGTCAGCTGAAGAGGCCGAGCTCACAGATAACCGCAGCATTAAAAAGGCTGACACTCCTAGTTCTGCCCCACAAGTTGATAGCTCTCTACCTGTTCTGTTTAACATCCGGCTTACGGTGCACTTTAAAAACTGTGGTTAAAAATACAATTTGTTGTTTTTTGCTAACACATTCTGGGGCGGTATAAATCTATCCCTGGGTTGCTTCAACATTACAGGGCCTGCTCAGGGGTTTGGCCTAGCATCAGGGTTTCAGAAAACGAGTTAACGTGACTATTGTGTGACCTAAAGCCTAGCAAAGACTAACAGAGTAATATTTGGTTAAAATGTTTGTCATTTAATTTGGGTTTAATTCTGCATTAAAATGATGAGATCAAAAAGACAACAACCTCATAAAATGACATTTAATGTCATGTATTGAATTAGCAAACCAAAATTCATACTGCTAGTTTATATTTATAACTGGTTATGCTAACTATTTAGCAGTAAAAGATGGATTTTATTTTAAGCAAACAATATTAATGTGGAGTGGGAAATAGAGTCATTACCACAAGCCACTGTACATCATCATTTTGCCATCTTGCCATTTCTTATTCCATCCATTAAGAAGCAGAGTAAATGTGATGATCAGGCTGTTGTGTGGTGTAAAATGCTGCTCTATGAAGAATAATGAGGCTCCTAAGAGTTGGTTCTCAAATTCAATAAAACGGGTTACAATTGGGCCAATTTGTAGGTAAATACAGCTGTTTTTTCCCCCGACTGTCTCAGTCAGACGCGTGAACTCTATTTTTCTCTTTCTCATCCTGTATATTGCTACTCTTTAAAGTGTTCTTTGTTTTTTCTTGACAAGTCTGTCTTGGCTAACATCTGGGGTCTATCCCAAAAGCTCAAATAATGCACTTTTTGCCCAGTTTCAGTTCCACAGAAATATTATAGAGAATCAATATACCTGTAATCTACCAGGGCCCCGTTTCAGAAAGAATGGTGGATCTGACCATGAGTGAAAACCGCTGCTCTGAGTAGTTCTTCCTCACTCTGTCATGCTCAGGGTTTTTGGTTTCAGTACAGGTGATATCAGTCAGGTAACTAAACTCAGTGTCCTATCAACCCTGAGTTAAGCACGAGCCTGAACATGAAAGAAGCCCTCATCAATGGAACTGTGTGGAGCAGTGTGAAGCTCGCCGGAACCACGTCCATCTGGCGAGATTCAGGATAAGTTAAAACAGCACTTGAAGTTGATGGCTATTTGTTACTGAAATGTCGCTCTCCACATGCTGATTTCCACATTTAGATTTTTATCTGTGGAGCTAAGCCAAATTTGTGAAAGACTGCTCACGACTGAAAAATAGTTTTTCAATAGGGTTAGAGCTCTAGAATGTATTTGCTCTGATTGAGGCTATTCTTCAAGTCAAAGATTGGTGTCTTCCTTCAAAAGCATTTCTTAAACAAACTGGTGCAATGTCAGAAGTATGCAGAAATACCTGTGTAAATTAAATTTTTAAACTGAGTGAAAGCCACTACTTAACATAGTCAGTTTGAACCTTTGTCTCAATTTCTCATGTCTTATGTCTTTCCTTTTGCTTCAGGGCTTGAACTATGGTTAAAGTATTTCAGTGTGGCGTTGACTCCCAACCTTAGTGCCTTTGCTCAAAGTTTTCTCTCTATGCCCCCTTTTTTTCTGATCACTGAAAAGAAATACCACTGAAAAAGGCTTTCATTTTAGAAGAAAAATCTATATTCAAAACTTTGGCTAATCTATCTATTAATTTTTCAATTAGTCGACTGATCACAATGATTTTTTTATGATGCCCAACATCACTTCAGTTGCTTGTGGAAACTTTTGTCTACAAACCTTTGAATGCCCCTTTATTGCCTCTTGTTGCCACTCTCCCTATATAATTAATCCACAAAATATAGATTTTAAAATTAAGTGACAATGTATTTTCAATATTTCTATCAAAATGTATTTATTTTTTACTGTTAAAGTGTCAAATAAAGATCCAAATGTTTTAAAAACAATCTTTCAGCCATAGCTTTTAACATTGCCTAATGCTTAGAAAAGATTTTAAACTATAGTGTTAAAAAGGGAGCATATCAAATATGTTTGAAATCAGGCATGTTCTTTTTATTGAGGACATAATCCCAGCCTAAACATTAAATAAGATGAGCAAACATTGTGATTCTTCTTTCAGTTATGGACTCAGGAAGGTGGACTTGTGCAGGGCAGTCAAAAGTAGCCGGTCAACGACAGCAAATCGCCGTTTATAGCAGCTCTTGCCGCCGCCTACATTTCCCGATTTGCATCTGTCTCCACTGAGAGCAACATTAACGAGTTATTGGGTTCCTTGTTCCAACCGAGATGCTACTTTTCCGATCAAAACACGGACCGGTGTTATGCCGAAAAGTGCATCCCTCCTGAGATATGCATCCCCTGTGGCGGGAGCGCGCCTCGCTCTGTACAACTGAATATTAACGAAGTAAACGGATTAACATGTGACCAACGCAGTTACTTGTTCTTAAATTAATGATATCAATACGTTTTATTAAACCTCTTGTGAGAAAAAAACTGTTGTTATTTGGCAGATTTGTTTCCAAAATTATGGGTGTTATCCATCCATCCATTTTCTGACCCCTTTAATCCCTCATGGGGTCGCAGGGGTTGCTGGTTCCTATCTCCAGCGTTCACTGGGTGAGAGGCGGGGTTCACCTGGACAGGTCACCAGTCTGTCGCAGAGCTATGGGTGTTATGAACAACATTAAATTCAAAGTTTTTATGCGAGGTACGGCTGATTTATTTGTTGTGGTCTCTTGTCATTCACACACAACAATAAACCGTGAGAGCCGACGTGAGTTTTGAAACTGCAAAGCTTTTTCTTAAGCGGAAGATCAAACGTGCATCTACACAGCACCGCGTTCATAGACCAGTGTGATGCATTCGAGAGCGTCAGAAAGCTATGGTGCATTCAGCAGCATGGGACATTTCAAACTTACAAGGAAAGCGGCATAAAACGGAATAGAGCTTAACTCATACAGTAATGTATTTATCCAGAAACAGTGTGGGCTTTCTTACAATACTGAATGCTCTATAATTGCATTTCTGATATTTTTTGATTATGCACATCTGTTAGCTTTTTATTCAGAAAAATCTATAATATTACATATAATATAATATTACAGCAGCAAATTATCAAAGTTTTTCAGGGGATGCATTTTGTGTTCGTCTCTAGAATCCTCGCCAATGATATATTGTGTGTAATGAGTGCAAGTGAAGTTAAACTGAGATAAGAGATTTTGAAAGAGCGATTTGACTGAAATAAATTCATTTTCAAATTCCAACCTAGGGCTGGACGATATAGAAAAAAAGCTTATCAATAAAAAAAAATGCATATTGATCGATATCGATAATTATTGAAAATATTTAAAACCATATTTTATGTGCAGCTCTGCCTGGACATTTTATGATATTGCTAAATGATTTAATTGTAATAAAGAACACAAACACAGAATTCCAATTAAATCTTTATTTAACCAACTTTTTTAACCATAACAGAATTTTTTAAAAGAAAAATAACTTAAGAGACCTGAGTTATGTTATTAAATACTGACAAAGAATAGATTAAAGTGACCAGTAAAATGACCAAAATAAATATACCAAATAAAATGACCCATTTAGGTGGGAATAGTACACTAGTTACTTCTCAGGTTTCATAATTGAGAGGTTGACGCAGGGCTGAGGTCCGAGGTTGTGGCGTGTAAGGACACAGACTGCAGCTCATTTTGCACTGATTCCCTGCACTCGTTGCACAATTTAGGGAGCGCTGTTAGAGAAAAAACTTGCGTCCCGGAACTTTATATCGCGGATCAAGAGTGGTAAGTAATTGTTTGAAGCCAGGTTTTTCAGCTGCAGACAACAGCAGCATATCCATCACTATGAAGCACGTTACTGCATGCGTGATGTCCTTATGCCGCTTGGACGCTTTTTAATTTTATCACAAAGAAGAGAGCCCAGTTTAGCTGCTGTACCTGCTTTGTTTTGGAAGAACTTCCAGAAGATTCCTAAGATGACGCTGAGCGGCGGCGGGGCTGCACAGCTCTCACTGCTGCGGGTGTGAGCGGCTTACGTGATGAAACAAGTTGGTTGCATTACCAGACTTTGTTTTTACCGGTTCCTTGCAAGTTTTACAAATCACTGGTTTATTTCTGTCAGACTGGCGAACTAGTAAAACCCCGTTTTGGGGCTGTTTCCTCTGCCGCTACTTGCTGCGACATATTCACGTGCTCTGTGTTGTGGTTTGAGAGGGCGGCGCTTTGTGACGACGTGCCTGGGTCCGCCATTACGATTGGTCGAGAGGAAGTAGTGACTGTAGCATCAACTAATATGATAGGCTGAAAGGAAGGAAGGGAAACTGTTTCTATGTCAAAGTTTTATCGACCCTTTTTTTTCCTATCGCGCCACGCGTCTATCGATCGATATATATTGTTATTGAATTATCGTCCAGCCCTATTCCAATCCTGTATTTTTATCAAAAAAATTTGACTTTGTTCGTGAAGAAATGTTACGATTGTTTTTAGAACACAACTGTGAATAATAATAATAATAATATGAATAGACCTAACCTAATCTGATCTGTTATGTGGTGCTAGTAATTCAAATTAAACTAATTTTATGCAAATGGAGATTACCTTACCTTGTTAAAACATGATGATAACATTATGTGAAAAAAGAATAATAATAAAAAAACAAAGGTTGTTTTTGAAGAATTGATCATTCACATTTTTTGCCTTTTATTCAATTTGCAACATGCACTCTGACTCTATTCTTTAAATAATCACCTGTATTGAAAGCTTCCAAAATACATCAGGGAGACTCTATTCCAACAGACAGACAGACTTTTGGTGATTTGCGACAATCAAAGCCCATGGTATTTTTTAGGACGTCTGAAAATCATCATAGAGCCGTTTACTTGCTCATAATTATCCAGTTTAAACATATGATCATCATCCTCATCTTTGTATGAGGTAAACGTTCTCAGGAAACAGAAGTAGTTGGGGCACCACGTGAAATAAACAAATGTGTCATTTTTCAGTTGTAACACAACATTTATTCTGTTGGATCCCGTGCTTCCGACACATACTAACTGGCAGGGATAACTAGCTGGTCAGTTATAAGCATTTCTCTTCAATGCACTCCTCATGCTCCTCCATCAGAACAGACTCCACCGACGTCTTCACGGACAGGAGACGTTCTGCGCTCCCGACTCTGTGGGAGTTCTGTGTGAAGCCATCCTCAGAAATTGAGCCTGATTACAAAATACTGAAATATTTTTCAAGGCAGGTACAATATGTCACGACTCTTAGCGCTCTCTCATCTGATGGGAGTGTGAGTTTACACGCAAACGCAGGTGACTGAGCTTAAAGTAAAGGAGCGATGACTAGCTTAGGAGAGACATTAAAGGTGGCTGCACACCTGGTCGTACTGCGCAGACTCTGAAAGTCTCTTTAACTCTAGATCTGCCAGAGTTTAGAACATTATTGAGCGTAACTTACACTTGGGATCTCTTTCTGATCCATTCATGGGGTTTTTCTAGCAAGAAATATGTGTTTTTCCTTTATTTCCCACAGCAGGCACCCGCTGCACACCTGTCACCGTGGCACAGAGAGGGTGTGATACCACAGGTACTCGGGAGTTTAGCAGCTCTGTATCAGCTCGGTGTCACATAGAAAACAGTTTGATATGAAGAGTTCTTCCCGCTGAGCAGTTGATAGCGAGGCACCGTGTACGCTCTCTTAACAATTTAACTATGCGTTTACCTGTCCACGGACTCATGTCTGCCTTGTGGGATTTAGAAAGGCTAATAATTTTAATAGAAATAACTGTTAACATGTACAGTCCTATAATAACTTATTACATGGGGTGACTTTTGAAGGGGCAGGTGGTTTTTTTGGCAGCCTTTACTGCATAACCTTGCCAGCTAGCTAAATTTTCACGGTAGCTCTGCGGTCACAAACATACAAGAATCCCTCTTGTTCCGCTCGCGCCACAACCGTAAAAAACTGAAGTCACTGGCCGCCATCTTGCTACTCCCTACTCTCACAGAATCCCATAGGATTTGGTTGCAACAACAAGCAGTTTTCTGGCTGTGTGAAAACGTTTCACAGGTAATTCTACAGTCAGTGGATGTACTAACACTATCAGCTACTAGGAAATTATGTGCTGAAATATTTATTAATATGAATAATATATATATGTTATTCATATTAAATATATATGTATATATAAGTATGTGTATATGTACATATGTAGATATATGTATACATATATGTAAATATATGTTTTTGTATATTATTTATTTATTTATTTGTAAATGTTATATATATATATATATATATATATATATATATATATATATATATATATATATATATATATAGTTACTGGGGGAAATAGGGAATACCAATATAGCGGCTGGTGGCTTCAAAGCGACTTGTTCTAACAGCGGCCTATTAGCACTCCAGTGTTTAATAGAGATCAGTGTGCAGAGCCCACAGCTGATCCAACAAAAACATCACAGCGCAGGAGGACTCGCGTATCTACTACTATCACATCTGTTTGGTCAGAATCCATGGAGTGTGCTACACTTTATGGTGTTATAGGGTCATGTGATGGGGGTGAGTTTTGCTCACTGTGGAATTTACAGTATACTGGCCTCTGCTGCAGCCATAGGCTACGTTCACACTGCAGCCTGAAGTGACCCAATTCAGATTTTTTTGCCCATATGCGACCTGGATCTGGCTTTTCATGAGAGTCTGAACAACACAATCTGATTTTTTTCAAATGCGACCCAGGTCGCTTGGATATGTGATCTTTTCAAATGCGACCTGTGTCTGTACGGCCAGGTCGCATTCATCCGACCTACACATCATGGATACTTGACAAACGCCACTAACGGTGGACCTGGCTATGCCAAAGACATTTGGCATAGCCAAGGCTATTGTGCGGTAACAGGCACCTGTTGCAAGTCAATACAGCGCCACGGCAACGCGTTTACTCGCCGCTACGGCCGCCGAAGATGTGTGTTTTTACATGAGAGCGCTAAAGAGAGCCGTTCAGACGCACATAAAGGTTGCCTTTGTCATTCGAAAATGATGAATGAAGTCCATATCAGTAAAGCCGCTCACATCACTAAAATTTGGCTCTCTTCCTTTTCGATCTTCTTAAAAAGATTGCATTGGTAATTTGCTGGCTCCGGTTGGAGAATAACGTAAAGAAAGCAAGATACGCTGCAGCATTACGATCCATGTTTACTTCCACAAACACTGAGCATGCTCGCTACGTGTGACGTCATCGCGTCCTCTAATGCGCATGCGGGACACTTAGGTGTATGAATGCAGTTCACACAGGAGATCACATACAAGTCGCATATATTTGGAAATGTGAACGGACACGCAAACAAATCCGATTTCACAAACAAATCGGAGTTGAGCATCAAGGCCTGCAGTGTGAACATAGCCTTAGTGAACTGTATTTGATTTAATCTGTACCACTGAGAGTGAATTATTGAGAGATGCACCAATGTTTATTATATAAACAACGCTTCAATGCATGAAATTCTACGTCAACGTTTTTTCATTATCAACATTATCGGTTATGTTGACTAATCGTTGCGGCCTTATTTAAATCATATACCAAAATTCATCAGGCTCATCAATGAGAACTAGATGAATTCAGTCGAACTAGTCATATTTATAGCAGTTAGTGGTGGTGCTAATATATATGGATGGAAAAATGTTTAGACCACCCTTGTTTCTTGTGTACAGTCAAAACAATGGCTATGCAATGAAGTACTAACGCCTGTGTGTATCATGTGACTAGGACAGAGAAAAGAAAACCTGAAATCACCGTTGTTGGCAGTATTCTGCCATAGCTATTGATTTAAGAACTTAAGTGACTTTGGTTATTATCAACAAAATCACAGAGAATGGCTAGATATCATCTCTTAAATTAAACTCTTATGTTATCATTACATTTATCCCAACATATGTACCTTTAGTTGTATCAGACATTGAAATGTTCATTTACTTTGTGTACAACATTTTGGTCCTGTGGATGTTTAAAGTGCTCTATAAATAAAGCTCCTAAGTTAAATGAACAAGAAACTGAAGAAAACAATAGTGGTCTAATTATTTTTGACCACTAGTAGGGATGACTGTACAATTTATCGGGTTTGTGTGAATGAGATTGTAATTCAAATTGAAGCACAGATTTATACTTCTGAAGCATTATTTCAAAACATGCCTTTTTGCATGTGTACTGTTCCTTCTGCAGTTTGAGGCCGAGTACCGCCGTTTTGGTCTGAAGAAGAATGGCTACGTTGGCTTCCAAGAGTTCTACCAACTCCTCCAAAGCATCCATCACATCCACGGTGTTGACGTGCTGCTGGAATATGCTGACATCCACGGAGATCTCCTTCCAATCAACAATGATGAAAACTTCCAAAAAGCTTTCGCCTCAGCCAATCCTGTACTGCGGATTATTGTAACTATAAAAGGTAAGAGCAATAAAGGAAAGAGAAGTTATAATGAAAGTTGACAACAGAATCGTTCAAGTTTTGCGATCATTCAACTTGAACGTAGCAGCATTACCTTTAAGTTTTTATTCGTACTGTACCCGTATGTTTGTCATAATTCATGACTTAATGATGTAAGCTCCTGTTCAGCAGGCGAGTATTGTTTCAAATCACTCTCAGCTGCCAGCCTAATCAGATTTTCCCCAAGATCTGGTAGAGGAAGGAAGCGAGAGAAAGGAAGATACAGGCTCAAGACAAAGAGAACAAACTATGCTTCAAGATTACCAAGTAAAACATGCGGCAGTGTGACAGGTCTAACAGATTAATCACTCTAGAACCAAAAACCTTTTTTCCATCCTCGCATAGAAGGTTGGCTTCAAATCAAACGTTCATACGTAAACACCTTTTCTTTGATCCCAACTAAAATCCTTGTAATGCATCACATCCACATTAGACCGTCAGTAGGCCCTACGTTCTTCACCTGAGCAAAAAGAATAAAGTGAAAGATAGGCAAACGTCTGGGTGAAATGTTATTTGCTTCAAACACTGCAGCTACACACCGAAGTACCCTTTACAAGAGTGTTACTGGAATTAAAAGTATTGAAATAAGTACATAATACAAGTTTGTAACTGTTGTAGATGTGTGGTTTTTCAATATTTACAGCATTACCCTAGGACATATTCAGAATCAACTTTATTTGGCCAGTTACAGTGTTCACAGCACACAACATTAGGTATAAATATATAAGCAGTAGGTTTTTATATAGACTATGTAAAGAAAGGGGAAAAATGGGTGTTTGTGAGTTTATGATTGTGAAAATGTACTTATTCTGTACATAAGCACAGAATAAGTACATTTGTAGCTGACCACACTGTGTTCATCAAAGAACCAGCCTGGGGGAAGAAACTGTCTCTGTGGCGGATGGTTTTTGTTAATGACACTCTGCAATGCAGACCTGAAGGTTACCGTATTTTTTGGACTATAAGGCGCATTTAAAATCCTTACATTTTCTCAAAACTTGATGGTACACCTTATAATCCGGTGCGCCTTATATATGATTACCGTACTTGTTGTGCTTACTGACCGATTTTATTTGGTACAATGCACTCAAAAATCTGTTAAAATGTGTAAGTATGACTTTGGTAAGCAACGAAGCCGCTCTGCTCAATGGATATTCTGAGCATTACGGTACATTGTGTCACTACCTGATCGGATCCCTGAGGAGTCTGCAAGACTGCCTGACTGTAATGTCAAAACTAGAAGTGCAGTCATGTAAGGCAACCCTTGCAAAATTACACACTTGCAAAAATAAACCAAGTAAGTTAATTCAATACAAAAGTTGCGTTTATTATGGCCTTTTAGTAGAAACAGGGGAGTGTAGTCCAACTACTCTGTCCTCCCGACAGAGACGGATAGCTCTCCTTCTCAGGAAAAAGGGGTGTAAGGTGACCTGATTTGATTTCTCTAATGAAAACTTGGGACGTCTCTGATTTTGTTATGCACTGAATCTCTGCCTGGGGTTGGTTTGTTTTGTCTGAACTGCAACGCCGATGGGGTGAGGAAGATGTGTTCGGCAAAGCTCTTCTACATCGGGACAGTGGTTGGACTGGGTAAATAACTCTTGTTGTGATAAACTTTTTTACTTCATTATGATACACTGAAATCGGGGACATTTCCATGGACAGCTTTCGCTTGGGGACAGGTCATCCAAAACGGTGACTGTCCCTGGAAATCGGGGATGTCTGGTCACCCTGCTGGAGAGACGGACTTGGGAAGAATATGTAATGCGCCTTATAATCCGGTGCACCTTACGTTCCGAAAAATATGGCAATGTTTAAACAGGTTTTGTCCAGGATGTGTGGGGTCTGGAGAGATGTTAGCTGCCCTTTTACTGTCCCTGGACCTGCACAAGTCCTGTATGGAGGGAAGGTAAGATTATCCTCTCTGCAGACCCGATTGTGACCACACAGTGATGGATGAACACAGGACAGACTAAATGATGGCAGTGTAGAGGATGACCAGCAGCTCCTATGGAAGGCTTCTTGAGTTGCTGCAGAAAATACAATCTCTCCTGGTTCTTCTTCTATGTGTGAGGACCAGGTCAGGTCCTTAAAAAGGGTGGTTCCTAGTAACCGGAAGTGATCTACAGTTGACAGTGTTGTTAAGGATAGTGTGGGGAGGGAGGGTGGGGTGAATTCTCCAGAAGTCCACCACCCTCTTTAGAGTCTTGAGCTGGTTAAGGTCCTCGTGGTTCATAAAGCATCAGTGGACCAGGCAATCCACCTCTTGTCTATATGCAGACTGATGACAGGGCTTTGATCTGCAAACTTCCGCAGTTCCACAGATGGATCAGCTGAGGTGGAGTCATTTGTCTTGGGGTTGAAGAGAACTTGGGAGAAAACAGAGGCATGTGGGGCAACCAGCCGGTATTGATGATGCTCCCCAGTCTCACCTTTTGCTGCTGGTGTTGCTGCTGAAGCCCATGTGTTTTTCCGTTATCAGCTCAGTGAGCTGTTTTTCAGTTTCTGCTGTGCAGGCTCATGGTGGGATGTGAACACCGGCCAGAACAAATGACGAGAACTCCCTTGGTGCGTAAAGGGGGTTTGTAGTTTATAAAACAAATGACTCCAGGGGAGGACTTCAAGTCTTCTGTAACACTGTGACATCAGAACACTAGCCTTTGTTTGTATAAAACTAGAAACCAACTCCTGTCTTTCTCCCTGAGAGTTCTGTTCTGTGGTCCGTAAACACCAAGTCAGGTTTTGGTGAAACAGAGGGTGGCAGATCTACGGACGTTTGAGGTTCTTGTGTTGAGAAAGAGCAGCTCATCCATCTTGTTCACTGGGGAGCAGAAATTTGCCAGGTGGAGAGACGGGAGCAGATGGTGTTAGTATAGGTGGTGCACCTGAATCAAACATTAGATGCAAAACGGAGAACAGAGCAAGAAGGTATCCAGGGAGCAACAAGATGGATGAAACAGTCTAACAGTTCTGCCTGTCTTTATGCCATAGATTTGTTATGGCAGGATTTAAAGTCTTGTTTTACTAACATTTAATATTTCAGTTCTCTTCTCTCACAAGTTAAGCTTGTTGACACAATAAAAACAATCTCGCATCAGTTACCTCCACACTGACATCAGATTCTTGTATAGAAGCATGTTCTAATGTAGAACAGATTACTAGATCAATGTGTGCTTCTGTGCTTGTTTGTCTGTCTTGTTGTGTCTCTGTTCTGTCTTCTGTAACCCCAGTCGGTCGAGGCAGATGACCGTTCATACTGAGCCCGGTTCTGCCGGAGGTTTTTCCTTCCCGTTAATGGGTGGTTTTTCTTCCCACTGTCGCTTCATGCTTGCTCAGTATGAGGGATTGCAGCAAAGCCATGTACAATGCAGACGACTCTCCCTGTGGCTCTACGGTTCCCCAGGAGTGACTGCTGCTTGTCAGGACTTTGATGCAATCAACTGGTTTCCTTATATAGGACATTTTTGACCAATCTGTATAATCTGACCCAATCTGTATAATATGATTGAACTTGACTTTGTAAAGTGCCTTGAGATGACATGTTTCATGATTTGGCGCTATATAAATAAAATTGAATTGAATTGAATTGAAAGATCTGAAAGTGAAACTGGCGGCAAATTATTATTTCTGTATAATCTGGCTAATAATGTTATGACCATGTTGGTTGTCAGAGGGTCAAAGTGTTCTGAAACATGATCCCTACCCCATTACATCACCTCCAGCAGCCTAAACCATAAATATGAAGTAGGATGGATCCATGTTGTTTACATCCAATTTTGATCCTATTATCTCAATGTTGCAGCTCTAATCAAGACTTCCTCAACCAGGGAACATCTTTCTCGTCTGTTGTTGTTCAATGTCGGCGAGCCAGTGAACGGTAGCTGCAGATTCCATAATCTAACTTAAGATAATGGTTATTTTTAAATTTCCAGGGTCTTAATATAAAGCAGTTGAAAGACACAGCTCAAAAGGAAATATCTAAACCACTCTGTCTCTGTGTTTGTATGGGGTTTAACAGTGTATGCCCCCTGAGGCCTTATTCTGCCCTGTTCCTGGGAGGAAACACTTCAGTCTTCAAAACAAGGCTTTGTGAAATAATTGGTTGTATGATATCTGGAATATTCTCTATTTACATTAAAACCTGATGTTTTTCTTTTATTGCAGTTGATGATTAAAACCACATACACATTCAGGCAGGAGGAGAAATTGAAATTCCTCTCTAAGGAATGCAGCATGTCAAATATTTGTCTCTAGTGGAGGAGCTGCCTAATATTTCTCTATTATTTTAAAGCAGATAACCCAAGTTGAACTTGGATATAGCATTTAAACATTTCTGTTGAGTCTGAGTCAGTTTTCTTAATCAGGATGAAAGTTACATTTACCAAAATCAATAATACCTTTGCATCCTTACTCATAGAAGCTGGAGTTGCTGTTCATTACATTTAAATCTGAATTAGCTAATTTCTTTTCCCCTGTACCGTATTTTTCAGACTATAAGGCACGCTTAAAATCCTTAGATTTTTCTCAAAAATTGCTGGTCCACCTTATAATGCGGTGCACATTATATATGATTACAGTTGTGCTTACTGACCAGTTTTATGTGGTACAATGCGCTCAAAAATGTGTTAAAATGTGTAAGCATGACTTTGGTTAGCAACAATGGATATTTGGAGCATTATGGTACACTGTGTCACTAGCTGATCGGATCCTACCTGACTGTAATGTTGAACCTAGAAGTGAATTCTTGTAAGGCGCCCACATTCTCAGCAAGAAGTCTTTACATCAAAGTGTTTTATTTGTGACACCGAGCTTGATACACGAGCTACTACAAGCAGGCGATCACAAGGTCACGGCATCACAGTCCCTCTCTATTCTCACTGACAGGTGTGCGGTGGGAGCCTGCTGAAAAACAAACGGCTCTAGGTGCTCAGCTAGCTAATCACACATTTTACCATCTGTTCCGCTGCTTCGTCCCACTGGCAGAAAGTGTGGGAATTGTAGGAATTTGCCACAAGAAATGTAGGTAATCGTAAGCTCGACAATGAAGGGTAAAATATCTGTGGAGAGTCATAGCGGAGTCCACCAAGCTCACAGTATGTGCACAGTACGCCTGAGTATGTCGGAGCCTTTAGGTATCCTGCGCCTGGAGTACGTGCTAGCAACAACACACCTAGTAAGGTAATTGAACATAAAAGTTTATTTTGGCCTTATGTTAGAAACAGGGTAGTGTAGTCCAACTACTCTGACATCCCGACAGTGATGGATAGAGAGCTGTGTACAAGAAGGGGCGGAGTGATATTACACGCTTGGGAAGAGTACTTAGTGCACCTTATAATTCAGTGTGCCTTATTTGTGGACAAAGACACACAAAGACATGTTAATTCATGGTGCACCTTATGGTCCAAAAAGTATGGCAATTTGGTACAGTGCTGGGTGGCAGTGATAAAGACCTAAAGTGGTGGTCTTCTGAGTACAATTTTGGACAGGATGCTGAATCTAACATTTACTAGCACATGATCATAGAAAAAGCACTGAAGGATTCTAACTTGCACTATAGGAGTGTGTGGATTAATTTTCTACTCTAGGTTGGCTTTATCTGTGTGAGTGTGGGTGTGTACATATGTTTGTCTTAAGTGTGTTGTGATGTTCTGGCACCAGTCATAGAGTTTATCCTACCTCCCACCTACTTACCACAGTAGACCCACCACCCCCCACCAGGCCCCTGCAAGGATTAAGTGGATGGATAGATGGAAATGGGTAAATGATAATAACATTGGAAAGTGGATCCTAGCTTACATCTGACATCAATTTGAGGCTTCTGAGATCCAATCTCAGGACAGGAAAAATTAGTTGTACATTGAAACTGTCGTGTCATTTATAAGGTGGTATGGTATGGTATGTGCTGCACAGAAGTGTGTAAGGAGATGAGAGACTTTGTGTTATTGTTGTAAGCAAAGAGTTTGAGAAAAGCTCAGTCAGCACAAGCTCTGAAAAAGCTTTGCTCGAAGTTCATCCTTGTTGCTTTCATATGATCTAAGATAGAAATGAAGAGATAGGTGCTTTAAAGCAGCTATAAATACGATATTTTCTGTAAAATCAACCTAAATCATTCTCATTTGTCTCCTGGGAAGAAAGTAACATTCCCTATAAACAATTGGTTCTCTCCATCAACAATGTCTAAGCCACGTTTTTCTCCTTTCAACTCTAGAGGTACAGTCCAGAACTACTTCAGTGCAGTGTGCAGCCTGTGTTTACCTCCTGGTTCCTCGGCCAATCTTATTAGATTTCCTAGGGTTCCCAACACAGAGCGTAGCATTTGGCATTTTATCTTGGCAAAAGAACAGCAGCCTACTAACATGGAAGTCAGTAAGAGAAGCAGACCAGAAATAGAATACAACATCATATACATATCCTGTGTTAGTAAAAATTCGCAACAGCAACACACCTTTTAAAAACAGCATATTAAACTAGCAACTAGCCTTGTTGCAGAAAACCCAACAGCATATTAGAACTAATGCCAAACACAGTGGTGGACGGCTGATTTGGATTTGTTTTGTAACCTTAGACCTTGGGCACCTTGCAGACATCCATCAACTCCTCTGTCTACACAAGTACTATGCAGCAAAACGTGAGATCATCTGCATGACAGATGGCCTCACATGAAACTGGGTCATAAACAGGACAATAACCCCCAACACAACAGCAAATCTGCAACGGAATGGCTGAAAAATCTGATTGAATGTTGTGGTGAGACCTCAAGAAATGAGTCCAAAAACTAATACCTGCTAAGCTCCATGAACAAAACAATGTTGTGAAGGAAAGTGGGACAAAATTCCTTCACAGCAATGTGGCAGACTGAAAATCCCATACAGAAAAGAACCTGGTTTAGAGTTGCTGAAGGTTCTGCAAGGTTGTATCATAGGGTGTACTTTTTTCCTGGACTGCATTGATAGTCTTTAGTCCATTACTGAATATGAAGACTATTGTAAGAGTGTTGACATAATTTGGAGTTAGCATCAATGTTCCCCCTAATTTTTCATGTGTCTGAGCATACACACAAACTATCTGAGCATTCACTGGTCCTCTGTGAGCAACATCACACGTGCACACTGAGGCTAAATTACACCTATCCAAAACCTGAGATTATAACAAATTACATGGCTCAATAAAATAATAGAATTGCTGCAATAACTTATTTTAGATTACTTAATTTAGATACAACTGATTTAACCCAACTACACGAAAAAGGCAAGGCAAGGCTAGTTTATTTTATAAAGCACTTTTCAGTAACAAGATCAGGACAAAAATCTTGGATTTTTTATGAGCTGTATCATATGTTTTATGTCAAAATATGGGTCCTGCTAAGGAAGAACTGAGAGACATGTACATCCTTCAGAGTTCAGATTTTATTGCAATTAAATTATTTACATTGTGTGCAGTTTTGAGGAAACAGTGGGTAGCACAGAATATCACAACCAACACAAACATGAAAACGGACATAGAAAAGAAGTGAGAGTAATCAGGCTCTGCAGAACAAATACAAGCAGATTAGACTGATGAAATCTGTCATTGTTTAAGCTGCCCCAGAGCTTCTATTTTACATTGTGACTGATTCAGTAAGTTTCAGATACAAAGCTTCATTATAATCCATCTAGGGCTGGGCAAGTTAACGCGTTAATTTTGCGTTAATTCATTAGACTATTAACGGCGATATTTATTTTATCGCGCATTAACGCATGTTGCTCACATGCTTTCAGTCAGTGCACGGCAGCACTCTGCTGCTCCCCCTCCCCTCTCGTACATGGCTCAGCGGCGCCAGCCAATCAGCACACAGGCTCAGCCTGGCCCGCCCACTCAGCTCTCACACAAACTCATCACACAAACAGCTGAGAGAGACCGCAGCAGCGGAAAAACATGAACAGGGAAAGTAGCACCGTTTAGCTTTATTTTAATACCGTAAATGAAATCAAGCTGTATGTTTTGTAAAAAGACGGTTAATTTCAGTGGAAACACAACAAATTTATCTAAGCACGTGAAAAAACATGAGCGAAAAAACGTCGAGCCACAGAAACGGAGACAGGAGACGAAACTTCTCTCACTGCCCCGACAGACCCACAGACGTCTCTGACTGAGGCGTTTCAGTCCTCCAGGGAACATCCAGGTAGATCAGTGTTCATCTTCAGCAGCAGTTCATGTTAACTTTCAAAGTAGATATTATCTATCATATGTTACTGGAGCCCATACAGAAAATGTAATTAAGACCTTGAAAGAACCCAGTACATATATTAAAAAGTGTTATTTAAGATAAGATAACATTAGCTAATCCTTTTTTTATCCCACGACGGGGAAATTTATAGGATTAAAGCAACAGGCAGGTGCACACAACACAGACAAAATTACATAAGGATTGAAATATATAAGAGGTGGATTAGCGAAAAAACACTGAACATAACATTATTATTATTATTATTATTATTATTATTATTATTATTATTATTATTATTATTATTATTATTTAATTGTAATAATAAAATAAAACCACAAAACCCAAAAGGTCAACAGTTTCATGATACATCAAGCTTAGGGACTGGCTAATATACAGCAGGTCAAAAAAGGCCATATTTTGGCTGCAGTGCTTGCTGTTCTCTTATGAAGAAAAGATCAACTAGTGCACTAAATTCAATAGATGGGTTGAAAATATCCAGTATAATATAAGTGCTACAAATGTTAAACACTTTTGTTCATATGGCAGCAGAATATTAAAATAAAAGTGCTCTTTACACTACTTTTGAATTCATTCTTGGAGTTTGCGCATACAATGCGATTAATCATGTTTAATCGGGCAAATTATGCGATTAATCGCGATTAAAGATTTTAATCGTTGCCCAGCCCTAAATCCATCATAAGTCATAGTGTTTAATCTTTGTTACCCATTATTGGTGCCTGAAAATTCTCTGTCAATACTTTTTCTAGTATTTGTTGAAAGTAAACATTAAAATGTGTTTGTTGTTTTCTTTAATGACCTTTATTAAGTCCTCATTTATTATTTTTTTTCCAGATGAAGCCTCATAATCTCAAATGTATAAACAATAAAACTATTTGGTTCTTAAGATAGGGTCACACTGTTTCCTCACCTGCCATAAATATTCCTCAATATTGAAGCATTTCTTACAGTAATCGAAATGTGAGGAAATTAAGGGGATTTATTGGAATATCAAACCATGTCACATCTTTCATGTGGTCTGGTTCTAAATAGGGCATATGTGCTCGGAATAAAGTAGTGGAATTCAAAGGGTTCTGTCACGTCAGAATTACTTTGCCGTGACATCACGGTTACATAAAGGTTCAATGAGTCATCTCACCTCTACGTGGTGAGATGACTATTATCTGAATGAAACAGAAAGTAGAGCAAGCTGTTGGTTTCTGTTGTCCAGGTAAGTACATCACTACAGACAGCACTGCAGAATGTTTGATTTAGTAATGTCATTATTTGACCTTGGATGCAATATTTAAGTAGCAGTTTTACCTGTTCACTTGCAGTGTCGCACATCTGCAGCATACATGGTGTTGGAGAGCTGTGGCAATTATATGACAGACTCTTTAAGACACATCCAAAAAAACCGTGGCAATCTGGCTTAGTGTTCACCTTGTATACGGGTATGTGTATAAGTACTGTACGTGACATTGTTAGATAAAAAATAAAGAATAAATAAAAGGCAAACATACATCTAGTGCAACTTGATGAAGTGGTAAATACCCTGTACTTGTATAGCACTTTATAAAGTCCTGAGGGCCCCAAAGCTCTTCAAACTACAATCAAGTCATTCACACTCTAACCATGGTGAGCTACATCTGTAGCCATATCTGCTCTGGGACAGACTGACTGAAGCATCTTCTGACCACCAGCAGCAGAAACTAATGTCTTTTAGGAGCTGTTCCTGTTTATTTGGATGTCCTAGTGGTTAAGGAATAGGGTGTTTGAGTCTTGGAGAGGCCTCAGATGTTGCTGGTTCAAAATGCAGTCTGCCACTATTGGTCCCTGAGTAAGACCCTTGACCACTGATTGCTTCCCCCACCTGGATGGGGTGGAGTCATGTGACTACTGACTGTACAGGTAGTGCATTGTCTGAAAGGGACATGAGTTACCTTTACACAGCCAAGACAATGACTTTTCTTAAAAAAAAAAAAAACATGGGCAAAATGATGTTGGTTACTGTCTATTCAGTTCAATTAAATTTGAATGTAAACACATGTCATCTCAAGACACTTTACAAAGTCAAATTCAATCAAATCATACAGACTGCTCAAAATGTTTCCTCTCTAAGGAAACCCAGCAGGTTGCATCAAGTCTTGACAAGCAGGATTTATTCCTCCTGAAAGAGCGTAGAGCCACAGTGGACAGTCGTCTGCATTGTCGATGACTTTGCAGCAATCCCTCTACTGAGCATGCATGAAGCGACAGTGGAGAGGAAATCTCCCCTTTAACAGGTAGGAAAACCTCCAGCAGAACAAGAACCAGGCTCAGTGTGAACGCTCATCTGCCTCCACCCACTGGGGCTTAGAGAAGACAGAGCAGAGACACAGAAAGCACAGAAGCTCACATTGATCCAGGAATCCTTTCTATGTTATATGGTAATAGCGGATGATCTGCCTCCCCTGATGATGTCACAGAACGCCAGACCACTGATGACAGAGAACAAAAAGTTAAAAGATTAAATAACAACAAACATTGAGAATTGGAGAACAGTAGGATATCTCAGCAGAGAGAGAAAAATAGACCCTGATGTCCTCCAGCAGCCTAAGCCTATAGCAGCATAACTATAAAAGGCTTTATATGTGAGAGGGAACATTTTAAATTATATTCTTGATTTAACAGGAAGCCAATGAAGGGAAGCTAAAGTAGGAGAAATATGATCCCTCTTGTTGATTTTTACTTAGTTTGGATTTTATTTTATTTATTTTTGGTCCTTATCACATCCTAGCAGGATTCAGTTAAACTATGGAGACACAAATGCAGCAACATAAAAAACTTTAGATTATATAGATATGCATGCTCTATAATCAGAATCAGAAATACTTTAATAATCTGAGAGGGAAATTGTTGTTTCAGTACAATTCCCAATACAAACAAAACAAACATCACAAACATTTCAGGGGGAGACAATTTACTGAGGCCATGCTGCCAAGGTCACCACACGGTGCCCACGTGGCGCTGCTAATACTCTGTGAAAAGATAGAGGCCACAAAAAAAGGAAGGTGGGAGGGAAACAAACATAACTCAAGTTTTGTCCTATAACAGGATACAGTTTGAGATATCAAAAACCTCTTTCACAAAAAGCACAAATAAGACGAGACACATATAACAGAAGGTAAACATTTGAGACTAGTCGCGTGTAAGTTCATCAGTTTATATGAGCATCAGCTATGTGTGTCTGTTTGGGTGAAAGTGTTTATATTTCCGTGAACACTCTCCAGAGGCCATTGACCTTGATGTAATCAGCCGGCCAACAGATCAGAAAGCATCTGCAGGTGTCAGCGGGTGAGTGGGCAGCAGGGTAGAGTTCTGATCATTCTCCGCTATAAAACAATCCAGGAGTGATTAGATAGGGAGGGCATAATCCAAATATGTTATTTGTTATAAACCTGAAATCTAACCCCGTGTGAACAACTGCCAAGAGTCTAGCTGTTTGCTCCCACAAATAAATTAGTAAAGGATTTAGAAAATCCAAAGAAAACACGGGAAAGCTTGATATTGTAGTGTTATTACTGACTTTGACAGGGTTTGCATAATTTAACAGCTAGAGAGAAATAAGTCATTGGCCAGTAGAGTTTAACACTCAGCAGATATATTTAAATCCCCTTTTCTTTAGGCCAACACTGAAAAAAAAATCTCCTTTCTGCACACCTACCTGCACCACTGCAGCTCTCTTACCAAAATAAAAAAATATAGAAAGATAGTTAAGGTGGGTGATAATGCAATTTAACCAGAAAAGAAGCCAAATAAACATTGTTTCCTTAATTGATTAGATCATAATTCTACATGTCTTTGGACATTTATTAGCTATTCTTAAAAAATGACTTGAAGAAAACTTATAAAGGAGCAAATATATTTTCCAAGCGCTGATAAGAAAAGCTGAATATGTAACTCACCTTCCTTATGTATGTTTATGTTTAGGAGGTGACTCTATTGCTTACACCACCAACTCTCTCCAGAGGCGCAGGAAAGGGCTGGTCCTAACAGGACTGCGCACAGGTGGCTCTGGATCCATCCACTCAAAGAACAAGTCGAGCCTCATGATTGGCCCGCCACAGAACTTCCGACAGATCTCATCCATTATTGATGTTGACATTTTACCTGAGTCACATAGGCGGGTCCGACTCCACAAGTACGGCTCCAACAAACCTCTGGGCTTCTACATACGGGACGGTGTGAGCATACGGGTGACACCACAGGGTGTGGAGAAGGTGAGATGCGTATTTCTTTTTAGCATTGTGACCTCTGTCAAGGACATTCGGATGAACATCCTAAAGGTGGTGAAATAATTTCAATGAAGGAATAATGGCTCAGCTCTGATTTATTTGTTTCCTCTGTTATATACTGGTTAGACATCTGTAGATTAATTTGAAGGCTGTCATTTTTGCATTCTGCAAATGATTTTGAACTGATCATTTTTTTCATTGTTTAAAAGCAGCAACTGGAAACAAAAACGGCAAAGGCAGAACAGATGTAGAAAATCTGTAAAAGCTACTGGCTGTTTGTTCGTGGTGTTTCTAGCTTAGGAAACAATTCTAGACTTGCATGAATTGGGGATCTTTACTTAATTGTTTCCAATAATCTCTTCATTTATCCCACTGATATACAGCAAAACACAGTTTTAAAAATCCCACTTTGGAAACCACATTTTATTTTTTATCAAAAAGCCAGTTTGTATAAAACAGAATGTGCAGAAAACTAGTTTGATTTGCTGTATTTTCATTAAGGGGCCTTAACAAGGCAATAATATTGTATTTGTCAGCACTTTATGGATTCAAACACAGCCGCAGTGGTCACTGACAGATGCTGCACACTGACAAAGGAGCACAAACAGGTTGCTGTCTACATTTGAATCCTGCTTGGGTAGCACTGTGTTAGACATCAGGGTAGATAGAGGGTCACTTTCTGTAGGCCCTGCAGCTGCAAGAGGCCGAAAAATAACCCTATATCATCAGACAAAACTTGTGATCCCATCGGGGGCAAATGAAAAAGTATCAGGACTGTGGTCTCATAATTAACCTTTTTGTTTACTGGTACAGCTCCATGTTTTACCTGTTTAGATATGCTTTTGGAATATCTAACTAAAAGGCTATGTTCTGATCTTATAAATATACATTCTGTCATCCCCAAGTTTTTCTTAAGATGCAGGCTTCAGAAAGAGAGCAGCGGCTTAAATACTATGGGACTGTGGTTGATAGTAAACTGTGCCTAAACATTGATTATACATGTAGAGGTACATATTAGCAATGCAAGTTATCGATTAGTGAGTTAATATAAAGTTGTTTGATATTATATAATGACTCATGATTAAATTATAAGTGGCCATTTTCTTAAAAACTTGAATTTTTCTCTTATATTAAGTGGTTTCCGTAACATGGAGGGCTAATTTTGTTTACAATATGCTGAATTTTAAAAGAGAGACATCATTATATTTTTACAGTTTATTGTGCCACCTGTATTAAACACTGATTGGATAAACAACAATGATGGTTTTCTATCACATTATTAAACTTGGACATATTTATAATATATATAATAAACAGGAACCTGTAAGGTTACTGAAGAGAAACACATTTAACAGAATAAAATATGTGAAACACTTAAAATCCTCACAAAATCCCTCACTATCATTTGAGCTTTTAGCATCAGGTCTTTTTCTGTCACATTACAATTATTATTTTTTTGCTTAATGTCCTCTGCTTTTCTGTCATCACATCCTTGCCTTCTGCGCACATGAGCGAGTTATTGTTGTTATTATAAATAAAAGCATTCACTATGTGATAGAACAAAATGGTTCAAAACTATTTTCAATTGTGTTTTTATGTGTTTTATTCCTGTTTTTAAATGTTATTCCTTACTGCTAGCTGCAATAACATGGTAATAAAGATGCCTTTTTATTGTTTTCTAAAATCAAGCAACATTGGCAGTTTCATACTGCACCTGTAGTACGTGTTTTGCTGATGATGTATCAGATATTAGCACATGCTCTTTAGCTGTTGCATGATCTTTGCAATTTTTCTGTCTTCTTGTAGGTTCCAGGAGTCTTCATATCTCGTTTGGTTAAGAGTGGGCTCGCAGAGAGCACAGGATTATTAGCCGTTAATGATGAAATCCTCGAAGTTAATGGCATCGATGTAGCAGGAAAATCTTTGGATCAGGTAAGAGACTTGAAGATATTAACGCTTTAATTTAAAGCTCATACATAAATATGACAATTACATGAAATGATAACATGTTCCAGAGAAGCTAAGATAGAAAAGTGGTGGATAAACAAATGTCTTTAATTGGAAATATGTTATACTCTGTTTTATTTAAAGAAACTATACAAATATGATACTGATAGCATATTTCAAAATGAAGCATTTAGTGCCCTGTAGAGTTCAGATACAGATACACAACAAGAACTATGTCCCCTTTTAGAGGTTTAATAGCATTGCTGAAAAAGATGTCAGTTTGTAGAAAGAATATTTTTTGTTCCGCAGTTTTTGACATCTTAACTTTTTTACTATTTTAGGAACACCCCTAAAGGTTTCCCTTTTGTTTTGCCTAAGTTGGCGTTTATGTTGAGCCACCATAAATGAATGTCCACTTTAATTAAGTGGATGCTTACCGTTACAAATTGAAACCTAGTGGAGAAAACCTGCATTCTGCCATTCATGCAGATGTTGGTTTAACGCTTGCCACAACTCGGTCTGTTGGACTGATGTGATCTAAAGAAAGCAAGCCAAATCTACAGAGACTGCCCCCTAACAGGCTAAAGGTACCATAAGACTCCCCCAGAAGTTTTCAGAAGATTCCTTTCAATTGGAGAACAGTAGGAGAACTCCAACCTAAGCCTATAGCAGCACAACTAGATAGCTCAGGGTAACCTAAGGCCCTCTAACTATGAGCTTTGTCAAAAAAGAAAGTTTTAAGATTAGTCTTAAAAGTAGACAGGGTGTCTGCCTCATGGACGAAAACTGAGTTGGTTCCACAGGAGAGGAGCCTGATAGCTAAAGGATCTGCCTCCCATTCTACTTAGAGCAAAGTGCGCTGTTAAGAACATATGGGGTAATCAGATCCCTGCTATATGAAGGAAATTTAAAGTCATCCAGGTTTTGATGTCATCAAGACATGTCTGTAGTCAAAGTAATTGAATGGATTTATCAGGATTTATAGATAAATATAGCTGTCATCAGTATAACAGTGGAAATTAATCCTATGTATATGTGACCCTAGAGTTTGAAGAAGATTATTATTAACATGAACAAACTGGAATCTGTCAGACAGATAAGAATTAAACCAGCCTAATACTTTCCTCTTAATCCCTACAGTATGTTCAAGTCTTTCTAGGAGAATATTGTGATCAACTGTATCAAATGCAGCACTGAGATCTAATAGGACAAGTACAGACACAAGTCATTATCTGAGGCTATGAGAATATCATTAGTGACCTTCACTAGAGCTGTTTTCAGTGCTATGAGCTCTGAAGCTCACTGAAACTCTTGAAATAGGTCATTACTTTGTAAACGTTCACATACTTGATTAGCAACTACTTTCCCAAGAATCTTACATAGGAAAAGCAGATTACCTATAGGTCTGTAATTTATTAAGTCATCTTGATCAAGAGAGGGTTTCTTAAAGGTATACTATGCAACTGGGGTTGATTTTCCAGCGAGGCTCCCCCCAGGAGGGCGAAAGTAAAAGTGCACTGTCGTAAAGTGTTTAGCTGTTCTCCTCTTCCTGGTTTCTCCTTCTATCCTGCCAGGCGCGTTGTTTTGAGCTAGCAGACAGGCGAACGCAAAACGAAATTCGAAAAAAAACGGCATTAAAAACAATTACTAACACAGTGAAAGTATGAACATGCACAGAGAGAGAGAGAAACCATTCCAATAATACTTACAATCGCATCAGCAAAACGCGAGGTCCGCGTCAGCCTTGCAGCCTTCTTTTTCTTTTAGCTCTTGCCAGAGCCATAGAGAGAAAGAGTTGCAACACTCTTGATGTCACCGACCCCGTCCAGGCAGTCACATGGTTTCGTGTAAAAAACCGCTATAGGTTCCAAAACATACGCTGATTTCATGTTCTCTATGGGACATACAGCAGCGATTGTGTTATTTAGTTAATAACGGTAAATATATATATATAAATATACACCCTACTACTTTTTCAGCTGTTATTGGCGGCAAAAAGCTTCAACGGAGTCAATGGGAGTTTCGCAACTCTTTCTCTCTATGGCTCTGGTGTTCACCCGATGTTCAACGACCGTGTACGACTCCTCTGGTCTGTCCAGAGCCCTTTTGCTCTCTTTCTTTGCTGCTCCGACATGGCTTTTTCGCTGTTTTCTCGTAGCTGGTTCCGCCATGATAACTGCACAAATTCGCCACTGCGCTAGCATGAGCATGCCATTTCACTGGGGGCTGTAAGTCAAACAGCTCTCAGCCGTAAAGCATAACCAGCTCTCGCGAATGCACAGACTTCTGAGCCTGTGGGTGCGGGCCGAGGGCTCCTGCAATTGCAAGTACTGTATTTTTCCCCTACAGAACCACAGGGCGGGCGGGCTGACCTAGAAAACCTCTGTTCGACCTGAAATGACTCATTTAAAATCATCCAAAACGGTATGTAACACATTAATTAAACTGAAAATTTGCATAGTATGCTTTAAGTAAAGTTTTTAATAAATAACATCTACTTTAAAGCCTGTGGTACATATATCCATTTACTAAGGATATATTAATCATGTATAAAATGGGGGCATTAATCAAGGGAACACCTCCTTAAATAATTTGGTTGGGACTGGATCTAACATACAAGTTTAACGTTCACATGAAACTAAAATTTTAGAAACTTTCTCAGTTTTAAAGATTCCTCCAACCCTGCCTCACTTACTGAGGATGAGGTGATCATGTCTGGGAGGATGCAAATAATTTTATTATTCATCCATTTCCATTATTCAGCAGCCATTTTCTCTCCAATTTCCTAATGTTGTGCTTCAAAGAACACAGCTCTAAATTAAACCATGGAGCCAGCTTCCTGTGAATAATCACCTTCTTTATCAAAGGGGCTATGTTGTCTAATGTAAAATGCAATGAGGATGTGACACCGTCAACAAAACATCAATTTGTGAATGGGAAGTAACAACATTGTTGTCATCTGCTGGGCATTTCTGTGATACTGGAGAAAATTAAAAGGGGGAAAGACTTTAAAATTGATACAGTATTTCTGATAAAGATCTACTATAAAAAATCTTGCTTTTGGAGTGGAAACCCAGTTAAATTGAACTCAAATGTTATTAAAATTTGTCAGATAGGACAGAGTTATGAGCAAATACTGTTAATTATTCAAATCAATGCCATATATGTAGCACAGCACAAGGTCCGAGGTAGGGCAAGAGTGTGTTTGTTTTAATGCACATTTTTGTTAAAAAACCAAGTCAATCTGGGATAGTTTTAAAAGGCTACATAAGGTTATCACATTCAGTGTCAAATTGAATGTTAAAATAAATACCACTATAAAAACCTTGTCAGTGATTAACACCTAGTCAGATAGAGAATCTGAGTCTGAGACTGATCTAAAAACTGAGAGTAAGGGCCTGGTACGATACAAAACAACAAACAGAAGATTTCATTGTTTTACAGTATGGATAAAAACTGCCTACCCGTTAATGGGGAGTTTTCTTTCCATTGTCGCTTCATGCTTGCTCGGTAGAGGGATTGCTGCAAAGCCATAGACAATGCAGACGACTCTCCCTATGGCTCTATGCTTCTTCAGAGGAGTGAATGCTGCTTGTTTGGACTTGATGCAATCAGCTGGATCCCTTACTAGGACATTTTTTGACCAATCTGCGTAATTGACCCAATCTGTAATAATCTTAATTAAATTTGACTTTGGATAGTGCCTTGAGATGACATGTTTCATGAATTGGCGCTATATAAATACACATTTAATTGAATTGAATAAGGGAAACTAAGGGCTACATAATGTGTCAAAAGAATTGTAAGCTATCTATTAATTGGCCTGGGGACTAATTAATAAATCAGACCTCTTCCTCCACTTGTAGTTGTTCTGTGAATGTGAAAATTTAAATAATTAGAGGGAGTTGACTCATTATACTGACATAGTCCTCTTGGTGCCAGGTTTCTTTGAGACAAAATAAATCAATCTAATTATCGAAATCAATTCATTAAACTAACAAAGTCTTTGAAGGGAGATAACTTATATTTAATAAA